>NW_007174515.1:257749-260086 GCF_000164805.1 Carlito syrichta
CCAGAGGGTGTTGGAGGCGGATTGTGGAACGGGCTGTGAGATGCAGTCCCCCAGGGCAAGCATCAACCCCTCCCCTGCAGTCACTGGATGCCCAGATAATGGTTCATTTGTGTGTTTGTGTAGTAAGCATGCTGCTAGGCTAGGTGCCAGGTAAGGCCACCTGTGAACAGGGAGATAGTGTGAAGGAAGGTATATTTGGGTCCAGCTGTGAAAACTTGGGAAAGTTACTAAACCTCTCTGAGCCTCCGTTTTTGGCATCTGCTGAATGAGGTCTATCTAGACTGCCTTCTTTTTGGAATTATTACGGGGATCAAATGAAATACTAGATATGAGGAATAGATTGTCCTTAAGTTCTGTGTATTTCTCTTCACTGGGTCATGAATGTGCTTGTACTGGGGGTGAGGAGGAGGAGAAGTCTTCAAGATTCAGGGAAGGCGGGAAGGAGGAGTCCCTGGAGCATGGATGCCTGCTGTACCAAGTGGTGTGTCCTAAATGCCCTAGGGACACAGTGACCAAGAGCGCTGAGGTTCAGTGAGGACAGAGGAGGGTGGGGGCATGGTTTTTGAGGGCTCCCCCATTGGAGATGGTGGGCAAGGGCATTTCATGCCCACGGGACCCCGGCAGGCCACACTGCCCCGCACCTGCCGAGGTGAGGAGAGATGACCCACAGATCCACCTCTCAGAGCACGCTCTCTCTCCTTGTGTTCCTTGTTCCTTCCTGGCTCTACAAGAGTCACTCTCAGGTCTCCTCGTCCTCTCCTGATCTTCTTTCTTATGGTCTTGACATCGCCAAGTCCACCAGCCCTTTGCCAGGCACTGCTGGGTCTTTGCTGGGAGTAGAAACTGATTGAATATTGGTGGGGGAAGGGTACAAAAAGCATCAGAGAGGGCCGTAGCCTGGGGAGGGAAGATGAGGGGGCCAGGAACCACCCAGAGAGGTGGGGCAGGAGGGAACAAATAGCTGGAATGCCAGGAGGAATGTGGTGACTGCCTGGGGAAGGTACACTGCAGGGTGGGATTCAAGAAAGAGAGCTCCTTTCCTGGCAGGAACCCCAAGAGGTGTGGGTGCTCTGGGGGGTGATCTTTTGGAGGCTGGTCTTACAGGAAGAGAAGTTTATGTATTTATTTATTTAGTTAGTTAGATTATGTTTGAGTCGGAGTCTCATTCTATCGCCCAGGCTGGAGTGCAGTGGCACAATCACGGCCACTGCAGCCTAGACCTGCTGGGCTCAGGCGATCCTTCTGCCTCAGCCTTCCAAGTAGCTGGAAGACTACATAGTGTGCCACCATGCCCGGCTAATTTTTTTTTTTTTGAGTTAGGGTCTCACTCTCTTGCCCAGTACAGTGAATAACACGTTCACGGCCACCCCAGCATTGACCTGCTGGACTCCAGCGATCCTTCTGCCTCAGCCTTCCAAGTAGCCAGAACTACAAGCGCACACTACTAGGTCCAGCTAATTTTTTATTTTTTTGTTGTAGAGATGAGGTCTCATCAAGTTGCCTGGGCTGGTTTTGAACCTGTAGACTCAGGCAATCCACTTGCCTCGGCCTCCCAAAGTGCTGGGATTACAGGCTGAGCCACCGAGCCCGGCCTCTGCCCGGTTAATTTTATCTTCATTTATTGTAGGTAGGGACGAGGACTTTCCATGTTGCCTATGCTGGTCTCGAACTCCCGGGCTCAGGCAATCCACTTGCCTCGGCCTCCCAAAGTGCTGGGACTACAGGTGGCCACACCTGGCCAGTGGATTGGCTTTAAATGGTCTGTGGGCATTCCAGATTAGCCTGGAGAAGGGCCTTTGGGCCAACCCAGGTTGGCTTCAGATGCAAACTGAGAGGGTTTATTTCATTTGGGAACCTGAGGCCAAGGGAAGGCAGAGAGAGAAGGGATTTGGTGACCAAGAGTGGATAATATTAGCTGGGCGTGGTAGCGCACGCCTGTAGTTCCAGCTACTTGGAAGGCTGAGGCGGAAGGATCGCCAGAGCCCAGCAAGTCGAGGGTGCAGTGGCTGGGAGCAGCCACTGCACTCCAGTCTGGGTGACAGAGTGAGACTCCAACGCAAAAAAAATAAAAGAGTGGATAATAGGCAATAATGTCCTGGAATAGTGACAGCATCAGCTCGTGTTTATAGAACATGCTTTCTATGCTGGTCTCATTTGAAGCATTTTGAGTATATCAACGCACTTAATCCTCACAGTCACCATAAGAGGTAGGCAAGCTGGGCTCGGTGGCTCAGCCTGTAATCCCGCGCCTTTGGGAGGCTGAGGTGAGCGGATTGCCTGAGCCCACGGGTTCAAGACCCGCCTGGGCAGCGAGACCTCATCTCTACAATAAATCAA
>NW_007174515.1:260582-262367 GCF_000164805.1 Carlito syrichta
GTAGCTTATAATCCCAGCACTTTGGGAGGCCAAGGTGAGAGGATTGCCTGAGCCCACGGGTTTGAGACCAGCCTGGGCAACTTGGCAAGACCTCATCTCTACAATAAATCAAAAAACTAGCCAGGCATGGTGGCATGTGCCTGTAGTTCCAGCTACTTGGAAAGCTGAGGCAGAAGGATTACCTGAACCCAGCAAGTGGAGGCTGTGGTGGCGGTGAGAGTGCCACTGCCCTCCAACCTGAGAGACAGAGTGAGACTCCAATTGAAAAGGAAAAAAAAAAAAGAGGCAGGGACATGAAAACCTAGAAATAAAATACTTGATCTCCCAGGCCTTTTCTTAGAGCCCAGCCAAACAGATGCTTCCCCACAGGGCTCTTAATGGTACCAGCCCTTTCTAAGAAAATTAAGATCCGTCTGTTTGCCAGCCCATCCTCCAGTCCCCCTTCCAGAAACAGAAGCCCAGATTTGGACAATAGGAGACCTCCTTAGGCTCCTACTGAGCCAGTAGAAGTGTCTCTTTCTTCTGGGGTGACCAAAGTGACGGGATGTCAGGAAGCCTATATTTTGTCTCCCTGACAAATATAGCTGTCCCCGCCCCCACTCTTTGATGTTAACTGCCTGGCTCCTGCAGGCATCCAGTTTGCAAACCAGCTCTCCACCCTTATGCAAGGCAATTCCAGGGCCTCAAACCCCAATCTCCTCTGGGCATGGTGACTCACACCTGTAATCCCAGTGCTGGGAGACTGAGGCAAGAGGAATGCTTGAGCCCAGGAATTCCAGACCAATCCGTGCAACATAGTGAGACCTCGTCTCTACAAAAAAACAAAAACAAAACCAAAAATTAGCCACGTTTGACGGTGTGTACCTGTAAGTCCCAGCTACTCACGAGTCTGAGGCAGAAGGATTGCCTGAGCTCAGGAGGCGGAGGCTGTGGCTAGCTGTGAGTGTACCACTGCACTTCAGCCAGGGCAACGTAGTGAAAGCCAACTCAAGAAAAAAACCCCAAAACCTAGTCCTATGCTCTATCCCCACACCTCTAACTCAAGGCACTGCTCCCAGGCCCAGGCTCTAACTTGCAACTTCTCAATCCATTCTTCAGGAGTTCCCAAACGTTGTACGTTGTACTTAAAGAGGAAAAAGTTGTGAGAGCCTGTGCCCAGATCACCTGCTCCCTGAGACCTCACCCAGGTTAAGGGCTCAGGTTTCACAGATAAACTGCAGGAATTCAACTCCCAGAACCATTACTATTTTTATTGTTTAATTTTTGAGTCAGAGTCTCACTCTGTTGCCCAGGCTGGAGTGTAGTGGCACGATCATGGTTACCTGCAGCCTCAATCTCCTGGACTCAGACGTTCCTCCCACCTCAGCCTCTGGAGTAGCTATGGCTACAGACTCGTGCCACCATGCCTGGCTAATTATTTTGATTTTTGTATAGAGACAAGGTCTTGCTATACCTAGGCTGGTCTTGGACTCCTGGGCTCAAGCAATTCTCCCGCCTTGGCCTCTGAAAATGCTGAGATTACAGGCATGAGCCACCATGCCTGGCTCCATTATTTATTTGGGTGTGATCTTGGAGACAGCACATCTGTGTCTCAGTTTTCCCATTTATGAAATGAGGATAGCCGGGCTCAGTGGCTCAGCCTGTAATCCCGTGCTTTGGGAGGCTGAGGTGAGTGGATTGCCTGAGCCCATGGATATGAGACCCGCCTGGGCAACTTGGCGAGACCTCGTCTCTACAATCAATCAAAAATTAGCCGGGCGTGGTAGCGCGCGCCTGTAGTTCCAG
>NW_007174515.1:262555-264253 GCF_000164805.1 Carlito syrichta
CAGGTTGAGGCTGCGGTGGCCGGGAGCGACCACTGCACTCCAGCCTGGGTGACAGAGTGAGACTCCAACTCAAAAAAAAAAAGAAAAAGAAAAGAAATGAGGATAATAATAATAGTGCCCACTCATAGGATCATGGTGGGGATTAAATGAGATAATGTATGTAAAGTACTTAGAAGGGCTGACCTGTCTGGTGTATAGAAAGACCTCAGAATTAGCTACTATGATGGTAACTATGATGATTTTTCTTGCAGAGGGCTCAGTGACAGTAACAAGTTCTAAGCCAACTGGCTCAGGCCCCTGCCTGCTGACACAGGACCTCCAGCCCCCGCCATCCCCTACCAAAGTCCCCCTGAACTATTACTGATGGCCCCCTAGGGCATTTCACGTGGGCTCATAAATGTGTCTGGGCTTGCTGATATCTGCAGCTGTTCTGCTGGGCACAGTGTTTTCCTGCTAGTGGGGGTTGGGGCAGTTGAAATCTCTCCCCTCCTGTGTCACCTCTGTTGGGTGGGTTCCTAGGAAAGGCCACTTGTGTTTCCAAGTGTTATAGACAGGCATGTTCAACTCTTCGGTTTTCTTTTCTTTTTTTTTTTTTGAGTTAGAGTCTCACTCTGTTGCCCAGGCTGGAGTGCAGTGACATGCTCTCAGCCACCACAGCCTTGACCTGCTGGGCTCAAGTGATCCTTCCGCCTCAGCCTTCCTAGTAGCTGGAACTACAGGCATGCATGTGCCACCATGCCCGGCTAATTTTTTGATTTATTGTAGAGATGAGGTCTCCCCATGTTGCCCATGCTGGTCTCAAACCCCTGGACTCAGGTAATCCTCTTGCCTCGGCCTCCCAAAGTGCTGGGATTACAGGCTTGAACTACTGCGCCCAGCCTCTTCAATTTTCTTTTCTTTTCTTTTTTTTTTTTTTTGAGTTGGAGTCTCATTCTTGTCATCCAGGCTGGAGTGCAGTGGCATGCTCATGGCCACCACACCCTTGACCTGCTGGGTTCAGTTGATCCTTCTGCCTCAGCCTTCCAAGTAGCTGTAACTACAGATGCACGCCACCATGCCCGACTCATTTTTTGATTTATCGTAGAGATGAGGTCTCAGCAAATTGCCCATGCTGGTCTGGAACCCCCGGACTCAGGCAATTCTCTTGCCTCAGCTTCCCAAAGTGCTGGGATTACAGGCTGAGCCACCTCGCCAGGCCCCTCTTCAATTTTCTTTTCTTTTTTTCTCCCCCAATCATCTGACTTTAAGATTAATTTTCCAGCCGGGCTCAGTGGCTCAGCCTGTAATCCTGCGCCTTGAGAGGCTGAGGTGAGTGGATTGTCTGAGCCCGTGGGTTCGAGACCCATCTGGGCAACTCGGTGAGACCTCATCTTTACAATAAATCAAAAATTAGCCGGGTGTGGTAGCGCACGCCTGTAGTTCCAACTACTTGGAAGGCTGAGGCGGAAGGATCGCCGGAGTCCAGCAGGTCGAGGCTGTGGTGGCCGGGAGCGGTCACTGCACTCCAGTCTGGGCGACAGAGTGAGACTCCAACTCAAAAACAAACAAACAAAAAAGATTAATTTTCCTTTTCATTCACAGCTGTCTCTATCCATGGGGCCTCAGCAGGCTTCCCTGGTTCTGGATTGAGGATGCATTTGTAGGTTTGCCACCTTGTTGTGCTGCAGTGGAATTTCTTTTTTTTTTTTTTTTTTTTTT
>NW_007174516.1:0-760 GCF_000164805.1 Carlito syrichta
AATACTACTTAGGGTGAATTAATGTACCTCTCCAATTATAAAACAAGAATATAATACATGAGTTATGAAAGGCACAGGGAACAGTCAGAAGGGAGTCTCCCGAGATGGCGCTAAAACACCATATGGAACCAAACAAAGACAACAAAGGCCCTAAGCTCCTGCTCTTCCCGCGCGCGTGAAACTTAAACCTGTACACAAATATTATCTTACTATAGGAATACTACCTCATAGCTCCCTCCAATAAAGACCCTAAGATGGCACTGGCCGGCACCGCCAGGCTCTGATAGAGCACTGGCCCCCCCTCCCAAACCGATAAATACAGACCTCTCTCGCCCTCACTCTCTCACTCCCCCTTCCCTACCAAGCGGTTACAGACCTTCTTCCCTCTCTGTAGCCGCTGCTCTAATAAATCTCTTGGTCTCAAAGGGTGTTGAGTCTCACTGACGCCATCGTCCTTCAAGTTAGGTTTTTTTAATGCAAGCAACGGAAACATAAAAAATTAGCTTGAAAAAAAAGGAAGACTTATCGGACTAATAGTGGGAAGCTCATTGGTCCCTAGGAAAGCTTCAGAAATTGAGCCAGGTTCAAGGACCTCAGGGAATAGAAATGAGAACAGCATCATATCACTAGATCTCCCACCTCTGGTAAGAAACTGAGCCCCAGAAAGCTCCAGACTTTCACCTTTCCAGCCTAGCAACTCAAAAACAAAGTTTTCCTGCCAACTCTAATTTGAAAAATTTTGGCAAAGGACTCTGATTGG
>NW_007174517.1:0-1194 GCF_000164805.1 Carlito syrichta
GGTTTTAGGCCAGCCTGGACATTTTGGCGGGACCTCATCTCTACAAAAAAGCTAAAAATTAGCCAGGCATGGTGGCGGGTGCCTATAGTTCCAGCTACTTGGAAGGCTGAGGCGGAAGGATCACCTGAGCCCAGCAAGTCGAGGCTGAGGTGGCCGGGAGCGTGCCACTGCTCTCCAGCCTGGGTGACAGTGAAACTCCAACTCGAAAAGAAAAGATTAAAACAAAATACTAGTATTCATATATTTCAGCAAGATGATAGACATCTATTAAACTTGAAGAGGATTTTTTTTAAAGAATAGACAAAGAACAAAAAAGCAAATATTGGAAAGTTAAAATAGAAGCACAGTAATAAAATGTTAATAGAAAGATATGTATTCTAATTCATTAGATATTTATCTTTATTTAATAGAAGATAATTTGAGAACATCTCACAGAAAGGACACAAAGACAAAAGAGATAAATAATACAAGTGAAAATATGAGGAAAAATTAGAGAGCAAATTTAGGAGATTTAAAATCTTACAGACAGGAGGTCTCACAAGATAAAATAGAGAAAAAAGAAGGGAAAGGGTTAACTAGGACGTTTAAGTCTTAGAGCTCGGAGACCCATGTCTTGAGACTGGAAGACCCACTGTATGCCTGTGTGCAACGTATGAAAAAAATCCCCCACCAATACATATCTTTGGGAAATGTTTAAAACTCAGGCATAAGCCGGGCTCGGTGGCTCAGCCTGTAATCCCGCGCCTTTGGGAGGCTGAGGTGAGTGGATTGCCTGAGCCCGCGGGTTCGAGACCCGCCTGGGCAGCGAGACCTCATCTCTACAATAAATCAAAAAATCAGCCGGGCGTGGTGGCGCATGCCTGTAATTCCGGCTACTTGGAAGGCTGAGGCGGAAGGATCGCCGGAGCCCAGCAGGTCGAGGCTGCGGTGGCCGGAAGCGGCCACTGCACTCCAGTCTGGGTGACAGAGTGAGACTTCCACTCAAAAAAAAAAAAATAAAAAAATAAAACTCAGGCATAAACATAGTGCCTAAGAGCACCCCAGGATCCAAAATAAACTGCTCACATACAAAGCACCAGGAATCAGAATAGCACTGGTCTTCTAGCATCACTGGGTGCTATATTTTCAAGTTTAACTCTATGCCCAGTCACATTAAAAATGAAGCATAAAGACAGAACAAAATAATTTTGAGAT
>NW_007174518.1:0-609 GCF_000164805.1 Carlito syrichta
TCGGCCACTGCACTCCAGTCTGGGTGACAGAGTGAGACTTCCACTCAAAAAAAAAAAAATAAAAAAATAAAACTCAGGCATAAACATAGTGCCTAAGAGCACCCCAGGATCCAAAATAAACTGCTCACATACAAAGCACCAGGAATCAGAATAGCACTGGTCTTCTAGCATCACTGGGTGCTATATTTTCAAGTTTAACTCTATGCCCAGTCACATTAAAAATGAAGCATAAAGACAGAACAAAATAATTTTGAGATATGTAATTTTTTAGAAGTATCTGCCAGCTGAGTGTGATGGTTCATGCCTGTAATCCCAGCACTCTAGATGGCCGAGGCAAGAGAATTGCTTGAACCCAGGAGTTTGAGATCAGCCTGGGCAACATAGCAAGACCTCATTTCTACAAAAAATTAGCCAGGTATGGTGGCTCAGTTGTAGTCCCAGCTATTCAGGCGGCTGAGACAGAAGGATCACTTGAACCCGAGAGGTTGATGTTTTGGTGAGTCGTGATTGTGCCAACTCAACTCCAACCTGGGCGACTGAGTGAGATCTCAACTCAAAAAAAAAGTATATATATAAAATATATATGGATATATAGATTCAGATCATGTA
>NW_007174519.1:0-686 GCF_000164805.1 Carlito syrichta
CCTGTTATGTGGAAACAATGAGTAACCTTCCAGGGTGTTGGGTGTCAATCACTAACCCTCCTCAGTGTTGTGTGCCCCAGTAATTGTCTCTTCTCTGTGATGGATTTTTAGTGACTGACCCTGCTCTGTGATAAAGGCCCCAGTTCTGAACATCCTCTATAATGGGTGCCCAAGAAATTGGTACTCTTCTGTGATGGGTTTCCCAGTGACTAGCTTTCCCTGTTATTGTTGCCCAGTGACTGGGTCTCCTACATAGTGGATTCCCCAGTCACTATCTTTCCTCCATTATATGTGCCTCAGGGACTGGATATTTTTGAAGATTTGAGCCACAGTGACTGGTCCTCTTCCATAATGGGTGCCCTTGTGACACTCCTTCCACTGTGATGTGTGTCCTAGTAACTGGTGTTACTCCATAATGGGTGCCACAGCTACTTGTCCTCGACTGTTATTGATGTCCCCATGACTGTGATTGTTGCCCCAGTGATGGATGCTTCTCCAGCTGGTTGCTCCCATGACTAACTCTTCTTGTGATGGGTGTCTCAATTAATGGGTCTCTTCAGTACTGCCTACCACAGTGACTAACCTTCCTTGTGTTGACTGTCAATGTGACTGATCCTTTTTCTATGATGGGTGTCCCAGTGACTAGCCCCTTATCTATGATGATTGTCCCAGTGACAAATTCTCTT
>NW_007174520.1:0-838 GCF_000164805.1 Carlito syrichta
CATTCTTCTGCAATGAGTGCACAGGTGGTTGGCCTCCTCCAATGGGTGCCTGAGTAACTGATCCTCCTCTACAATGGGAGTCCTAGTAAATTGACCTCCCCCATAATGGATGCCCCAGGGGCTAGCCAAATTGTGGGATGATTGTCCCAGCGATTGGACTTCCTTCAAAGTAGGTGTCCCAGTGATTCACCTCCTTATGTGATAAATGCCCTAGCGACTGGTCCTTCTCTTTAATGGGTGCCCCAGAGAATTGCTCTTCTGTGTAATGCATGTCCCTGAGACAGACTTACCTTGTGATGAGTGTCCCAAAGACAGACTGTCCTCTGTGATACATGTACCAGTGACTGAGCCTCCTCTATAATGTGTACCCCAGTGATGGTTCACCTCATTGATGAGTGTCCCAATGACAGGCCCTTGGTAAAATATACCCCAATAACGAATGTCTTCTGTGATGATTGCCCAGTGACAAGTTCTCCTCTCTGATCACTGCCCCCACTGACTAGGTCTCCTATATAATGTGTTCATCAGTGATTATCCCTCCTCTAATAAATGTCCCATTTACTGTGTCTATTCTATAATGAATACCATATTAACTGACCCTCCTTTCTTATGAATGCTCCAGTGACTTAGACTCCTCTATAAAGTGTGCTGAACAGATTGTGCCTTCCCTGTGGTTGGTGGCCCAATAACCTGCCTTCATGTATGATGGGTACTTCTGCGACTAGCTCTCTTCTATGAGTATTGTCTTGGACACTGAGATTCTTTCATTTTGAGTGCTGCAATGACTAGGTCACTTCTGTGAATGGTGTCCAATGACTGGACATCCTCTCTTTTGGGT
>NW_007174521.1:0-495 GCF_000164805.1 Carlito syrichta
TTCCATTCACAATAGCCACAAAAAAAATGAAATACCTTGGCATCTTCCTAACCAGAGACATGAAAGACCTTTACAATGAAAATTACAAAACACTGCTCAAAGAAATCAAAGCCGACATGAAAAATATTTGCCAACTCCAGGTCTGACAAATGCTTAACATCCTGGATCTACAAGGAACTCAAACGTGCTGAAAAGAAAAAAACAAACAACCCCATTATCAAATGGGCAAAAGATATGAACAGACACTTCACAAAAGAGGACATCCGAGCAGCCAACAGATACATGAAGAAATGTTCAACCTCACTAATCATCAGGGAGATGCAAATCAAAACCACACTGAGATACCACCTAACTCCAGTCAGAATGGCAATTATCAACAACTCAAAAAATAACAGCTGCTGGAGAGGGTGTAGTAAAAAGGGAATACTTCTACACTGTTGATGGGAGTGTAAACTAGTGCATCCTCGGTGGAAAGCAGTGTGGCGATCCTAAAAG
>NW_007174522.1:0-4791 GCF_000164805.1 Carlito syrichta
TGCAGTTTCCTTCATGATCTGTACCAATGTACTTTGTATGTGGGTTCCCCTTTCTTTCCAGAGGTTGGTGATAAGTTGTGATTTTTTGTCTAAGTACAGCTTTCCCCTGTGTCTACAGGACTCACATGATGTAAGTCAGTTCTCAAATAACTTGGCCTTGCAAACTCTAATTATGTCCTTCTTACTTATTCTATTAATGCCATTAAAAACTAGCCTTCCTCAGAGGAATTCAAATCATCATCTGAACTCTTCCTATCCTTTTGAATTGAGATCCTTAATTACCTTTCTCTATCAAAAACAATTCAATAAAGATAAGCTATTAGGTTGGTTGATTCAATTGACAATGAAATGACTTTATGAATGAGTTTGTCTAGAGCTGTAAGAGCCAGTGAGATGTGCTCAAACTAGCAGGGTATATAGACAGAGATGCTCAGAGTCTGGCTCCCTAATACTTTGTCTCTTGTTTATTTATACTGAAATTATTCCTAAGAGTAACAATAGCCTTCAGTGACCTGGACCTATCCCCAAATGGCTGTGTCTGAGAATGGGTATCTGTTTATTCATCAGGTTCTGAAACTGTGCTCCAAGGAGCTAAAAACAAAAACAAATACAAAAAAAACACACAGTGACTAACAGAAATTATTGCGCTCACAAGATGGCAGATAAGGATATAGCTTGCTTAAAAGCCCTCTGTTTATAAGATAACAAAATTGGTTGAAATTGGTTGGAACCCATATGGCTCACCCATATGTGGTGACATCACAGCCAAAATTTCCAACACATGTTTCATACTAAGTCTCCAATGCAGAGTCCTGCTCCAGCTGGGTCCAGGACCTCCTGAAGGAGGAACAGAGTCGGCAATTGAAGGAAACACTCAGACAACTGACTGGTGTTAGCAGGACAGATGCCATTTATTGCTAGTTAACAGTGAGGTTTTATATTATTCGTATAATGGAAAGGACAAAGAAAATTCCTACAACAGATGTACCCAGTAACTTAGTAAATAACCTTGACTGAAATAAGAAACAAAACAGATAGTTTATGCTTGATGCTTTTCAGGAAACCCTCCTGAGGCACATTTCTTCACACACATTATCCTTTAGGAGTTATCGCCATCTTGCGGTCTTTGAAGCAGACAGTTCTCCTTCATCATCTGAAAGCGTTTGATTAAGCTATTGTCTCTTGAAAAATTTCTCAAGCTATACCATGACGTTAAACAGACAAAAAGCACTAACTACTTTCAGTTAATAAGTTTTAAGATAAGTTTAAAAGGGGTTTTATTTAAACTAAATGTAATAGATCACTTAACCTACAAAGCTTACTTTGATTATTTCTGTTATACATTACTTGTCTAATTAAAAGACCTTAAAATCACTAAAACAAAACTATAAATCATACCTAATGATAGTAGGAATATGAAGCCTATTAACTTGACTAAAAGCAGTAGCTAACATTTAAAAAATAACTATGAAAATGACTTACTGTGAAAATACACTAATCTTTACTCTGATTTTAACATGCAAAATGGACTAAAACATAATGAAATAAAATACAACCAAAATCATTATGGCTGTATGATTGCTTATGAACTTTTAAACCTAGGTTAATGCATAACATTATAAAACACAGCTAACCAGGCTAAAGCAATATTGCTGAGTTCAATCAAGAAGAATATCATTCATCATGTACTTATTTGCTTTCACATATGGGACCTATTTTACTTGTAATTCCTTTTAGAGAAGCCAATGTATTCATTAAGTGTCTCCTATCTACTGTGAGCTCCTCTACCATAATGCTTAATTGGCAACAGTGTGGTAGCACTGGGAGGTCAGGGAGGAGGCATTTTCAACAGGAACTCAGGCAGATTAGTAGCAATTTCTTATAAGTAGCATTTTCTCAAGTTGTTTTCTAGTTACTATGTTTGAGACAGTTTATGTGTGAATTGCTTTAGGAGGATTTTCAGATGCACATTTCTTCATGTAGGAGGGGTTTCTCTCAGAGGTCCTATGATCTTCAAAGTTTCATAATTGCCTTTTCTTGTCTTAGGGCACTAATTCCTAAGAAAACTCAAAAAAAAGCTTTTAATGATGTTTTCAAAACTTAAAAGACTATCTCCATTCCCAGATAATATATCCTAAAATTAATTCCACACCAATCAACTTTATGTCTAGCATACTAATTAGATTATATTTCTTTAAGAAATCAAAATGTTAAAGCATGACCTAACCTCAAACTATTTAATTATATGTGCTGTTATCTAGAATTATTCCCATAAATTTTCTATTACCCCAAATAACTAAACAACTCGAATGTCTAACTACTACAACTATATATATTTTTCTAACTAAATGATTAAACATAAATGAAAATTCCTTGTGCTACGATATTCATACCTGGATGAAAAACAAATGCCTTTGACGTATTTCAGAGTTTAACTAAAGTATGTTTTTAAAGAAACCAAACAATATACTAGTGGGAAAATAGGAAAATTTGCAATACCATTCCTGGGTTAATAATCAACAAAGGTGGCAAACATGTTGTTTTCTTCATGTTTGACTATACAGAATTCTTCAGCCGTATCAACAACAAAAGCGGAAGACAGAAGGGTTGCAGCTGCCCAGGCTCGCTTTGTGGCCTCGGGTCTCAGCCCTCCTGGTACTTTGGCAGCCCTCCTGGTACTGTGGCCTCCAAGGCTGGCTCCCAACACTCCAGATTTGCACATGTGACCCATGACAAGGCATGAAGCGATAACTATGCATGCTTGGAGAAATTTCCCTTTCCTTCCACTGAATCATCTGCTAACTCCAGAATTCAATTCCCAAACCTTTTCTAACAAAAGTTCCGCCATAAGGCCAATACTGGGAAACAGATTTGAGCTTGACTCCTGTCTCCCTGTTAGTTAACCTGCAATAAAAAGCACTTCTTTTCTCAAAAGTCCATTGTCATAGTATTGTCTTACAGCTCATGGGACAGTGAGCCTTTTGGTTCAGCAGTTTCCCCCCCTCACAAGATTGTTATTGAAGTCAGAGAAAAAAGAGCAGAGAAATCAATTCAGAGAGGCCTAAGTAGACTCAGGTAAGGCAACAAACTTGCATTAAGTGGACTCAAAAAACACTTTTTGAACCCCAAGAAAATTATGTTCAAGCATGGACTTAAAAGAGGTACAAGCATCAGTCAAGGCTCTTAGCAAAAAAAAAAAAAAAAAAAATCTCTGGTTAGAGACTGAGCTGAGGTTGTAAAATGTGTCAGTTTTAAAGCAATTGTCTCTCAACTTCAAATACAAACTACATGACTGATTTCCCAGGTACCTATAAACCACGTTAGTACTTTGCCGGCCTCTGTTACAGTCTACTAGTAGAGCACACTGGAAAGCACCAGGAAGGCCGGAAAACAGAGAGATTTGCTACAGTTTGCTCACTGCTCCTTTTCAGCATTGCTTCAGCAACAGTTCTTCACCATGGCTGTTGCTTCTGGTTGTTACAGTTGGTCCCAGATTCCAGGTTTTCTCCTACTTCTGATGAGTCTCATCCTGCCTCTTCAGGCTGTCCGGGGCCCCTGCTCTGAGTCCCACCCAGCAACAAAGTCACCGTCCTCAGAGTTTCAGAGCCACCAGCACCAGTTTGGCAGTGCCGGGTCCTTGCGAGTATAGACACCAGCCTTGCAAGGGACCTGGCTGAGGACCTGGAGAAACAAAGGTGGACTGTACCCCCTCCTTAGAGGACTGGGTGTCAGCTTTGCAGGGTCCCTCTTTTGAATTCCTGAGTTACCAGCACTAGCCGAGTATTGGCCACAACCCCCAAAGGTTGGAGTCACAGTTTGGGGCCTTTCTCTGATTACCTGAGGTGGCAGCCATTGCTAGACAGTATCAGTATCCTCACTTCAGAGTCCTGGGCCCCACTTCCACAGAACCTCTCCCCCAAGCACATTCCCTTTGATCTTCCAGCCCTGGGTATGGTAGCTGCTTGCTGCCTTCTTTATATGTGTTAACTTGCTGATTGCTTTTCTGCATTTTGCGCCTTAAACAACCATTAACAAAGGCCTAGGACCAGCTGACCTGAGCGCCCCACGGTGTCGACACTGGCGGGGGAGGCCGTGCAAGGCCTCCTGGAAGGCAGGCAGCGGGCCCACACGGGGCTGGGGGATGGGCGATGCCTAGCAGCCATGCCTTAGGGATGGGCCTGCGTGCCGCATGCCCCCCCTCGGAGCTGAACTGCAAGGAGCCCGGCCAGCTCTTGAGGTGCCAGTTGAGCCTGGTGGGAACTGGGAAGCAGGCTGGGGCCCGGCGGGTGCTTGGATGGAACCCGCGTGTGCAGAGTCCAGTGAACTTTTGACCTCCCACTCTGCGTCTTCTTGGCGCTCTGCCCTTGCCCCGACGGCCCGGGCCTCCTCTGCCCGCACCAGGTCCCCCAGCCTGCTTCGGGACGCGCGGGGGCGCCGCATCCGGTGACCACAGAGGCCTCGGCACTGGCGAGAGGTTCTGCCGGGCTCGCGAGAGGCAGCGGAAGCGGCGTCGCCGGCGCACGCTGACTTTCCCGCCGGCGGCACCCAAGGCTCCTGATGCGGGAGCGGCCCGGGACTGCCTCGACGGCCGGACCGCCCAGAAGCGGCGCTGGCTTCCGGAACCCCGGGCCCCCGGCCGCGTGGTGTCCTCACCGGCGCGCAGGAAGCTCCAGGGGCGCCGGATGGACGGCGCTGACCCCGAGGCCCTGACCCCGAGCGCGCGGGAAGTCTTCCGAGCCGGGCGGCTTCGCAGCGACGGACCCACCTGCTGAGCGACGGGACGGGAGACCG
>NW_007174522.1:5109-9854 GCF_000164805.1 Carlito syrichta
CTTCCTCCTGGCAGCCGCCCGGGCAGGGGGTCAGAGCGAGGCCGCCAGACCCGTCCTGCAGCCCACCAGCCTTCTGGTTCCCTGCGTGCTGGGTTTGCCCTCGTAGCCCAGGAGACACAGCACCTCCCCCCGACCGCCGCGACCTGTCGGCCTCGGGACGGCACGACCCCACGTGCCCACGACCCGGCCGCCTCCCCGTGGCCTCGATCTGGGTGCCTCCTCCTTGTGGCCTAAAACATCGGCTCCAGGGCAGGGAAAGAAAAGACTGGTATTTTCATTGCACCTCTGGATGTTGTTGTCTTCATCTGAGATCAATAGTGAGTTCCTTCCTTCCTTCTTTCTTTCCTTCTGATTTGCACTGACATCTAAATACTTCTTTGGGCTTCTTATTCTATCTCAAGAATTACCAAAGTCTCTGCAGCTGCTTTTGTCTTTCAGGCATGGGAACTCATCCTTGGCGCTGAGTTCCTTCCAGTCACCTTCTCCTTTGAACTGTGAGCTGCTGTCAGTGGTTTCACATTCACTGAGTTCTGCCCTCTGAGGTGGTTTCTCCTTGTTTTTAACAAATATTGCTGGTCTTCCTGGATCACCAAAGCTATCTGGAGCACCAAAGCCACGATGGCCTAACTGATCTGTCATCTGGATTCCAGGGGGACTCCAAGGCCAGAAGTTGAAGGCACAGGCATTGAAATTTACTACTGCACTGAATCCAGGTTGGTTTACTTCAACAAGCAGTATTGACCATACAGTAAGGGGATGTTAACAATCTTTGATTTGGGGCTCTTTTAGTCTAAGTAGAACTAAAAAAATAAAAAGGACAATGTTCTTTAGAATAGTTGCAGATTAATCGGGCAGAGGGTAAAGAGAGTTCCCTATTTCCCTCTGTTTCTCAGTAAACAAATTCCCCTATTAGCATCTTAAGTTAATGTGATACATGTGTTTCAACTGATGAACCAATATATTGTTAAGAAGTAATGACCAAAGTTTACGGTGGGATTCGTTCTTTCAGTTTTACGGTTCTATTGGTTTTGTCAAATCCATAATGTCATGAATCTCCAGTATAGTATCATACACGCTAGTTTCACTGCTGAAAAAAACTCTTCTGCTTCACCAGTTCATCCCTTCTGCCCTCTTCCATTCTTGGCAACTGCTGATCCTTTTACTGTCTCTGTAGTTTAAACTTTCCCAGAATGCCTTAAAGTTGGAATCTTATGTAGAGTTTCAGACTGGCTTCTTTCTAGTGTGATGTGTTTTAAAGTTCCTCTATGTCCCTTTATGGCTTGATAGCTCATTTCTTTTCATCATGGAAACACATTGCATTGTAGGGAAATTTCAGTTTGCTTATTCACTCTTGTGGGGAAGTACATCTTGGATACTTCCAGTTTTTGACACTTAAAAATATAACTACTGTAAATACTTGTATGTGGGTTTTTGAGCGAACATACATTTTGTGTGAGTTGGGAAAGTATCTGAAACTTCTGGATTATATGGTTTGATGCATTTAGCTTTGTAAACAAACAAACAAATAAAACCTGCCAAAAGGTTTCCCCAGGAGTCTATACATTTTGCACTTCTACCAGCAATGAATGAGAGTGTCTGTTGCTCTGCATGTTTAACAGCATTTAGTATTGCTAATGTTTCTATTTAACCAATCTGATAGGAGTGTAATGGTATTACATTGTTGTTTTAGAATCCATGTTCCTAATGAAAAGTGATTTTGAGGATATTTTAGTGCTCATTTTTGCATCTGTGTATCTTTTCTGGTGAGATGTCCAGATTTTTTGCCTATTGTGTAATTAGGTTGTGTGCTTTCTTATTATTCTGATGTTTATAATTATTTTTGCCACTCTTAACACTGGCATAAAAATCTGAAAAGAATTTGTTTTCCCAAAAAGTACTGTGGGAAAAAAAAATAAGGGCTGGGTGTAGAGTGTAGTAAAATAGAAACAATTCCTTTTCAGTTTTGACTTCAATGTTCATTGGTCTAGATATTGACATAGTTGTACAAACACCTTAAAGTGTAACTAGGTGAGGAATCTACTTCAGAGAATAAGGGTATATAAATTAGACCATGGTGAAAATCGTTCCCACTCTCTCTTTGCTAATTTCAGTTTGAGTCTCACTTTGTTCCTTTCTTTCCTGTTTTCTTTGAAACAACACGTATGCTAGTATGCTATGTCTTTGTTATAGTCTATTTCTGTTGTAGACAAGATGACCCAACAGCCTCTGATGACAGCTAAGAACTCCAGATTGGAAGCGTCCTCTGTCTTCCTCCAAACTTCATGGAAAGGTCTGAGGCTTAAGTTCTAGTTCCAGGGTTGCCAATAGCTACTCCTGTGTTTTTATTTCTGTCTTGACCCTTTGGCGTCACCATCTCCTTTTTAAATGGTGGAAATGGGCTTGGATATTGTCTGAGGTCCCTGCTGGCTCTCACTCTAGGGCCCCACCCACATGATAACATGGAGTTATCAGAGTGTGTGTTTATCTGCAGAGGATCCTCTTCTTTCTGTAGCAGACTGTTTCAGCATGTGCATGACTGATGCTGAGCACATCACTCCTTGGGAGGTGTAAAATGCCATCACACCTCCAGACAAAGGGCATCCGGAAGAAAGTGGTTTATATTACCAGCTGCTGCTTGGAAGGGTACAGTCCCTATTACTTCAGTGTCATTGGACTGTAAATTCATGAAGGCTTTTCAGGTGGTTGGGTGATGCCCTGTCCTCAGGCTAACTGTAAGTTCGGGGACATCTTCATCTAACTTGTGTGTACCACCTTTCCCTTCAAATAGTCTATAGTTCACTTACCCATCAGCTCACCCTTTCCACAGGAGCTCAGTTCCCCCATGAGTCTGTCACCACTCAGCAATCCCTCCCGACTAGGCTATCATCAGAACCTGACAAAGACTCTTATTTGCATTTTTTTCATTGTATGTCTTTCTCAGATGCCAGGTACTGCTGGAACTATGAAAAGAATAAATGTATGCCATAAAACATAGCATTTCCACCTGATGAACAAAACTAAAACAGCAAATCAAGTTAAAGGCCAAACACAACACAAGAGGGAACCTTGGCTGAGAACAGAATTTCCCAGACAGAAAGTGCTGTTGAGGATTTTTAATCCATTATGCTGATTGGATTACAGAAATCCTTCCTCCTCCAATTGATATAAATACTGAAGGAAACCAAAGCCTAGTAACATAAAAATCTTCCTGAGAGACCTTTGTCCTGCTCCTCTCAATTCCCGTCCTGTAGAGAACAGCAGTCAGGAGCAACTGGCAGGAGACAACAGGTCAGACTGGAAACTGTAGGTAGAAAAGCACTAGTGGTGGATAGTCTCAAAAATGCAGTCTTCTTGCCAAAAAAAGTAATTATCAGACAACTTTTAAATGCAGACTATTGAGCCAAGAAACTGACCGCGCCTCTAAGAACAAGTGAATGTCACCACCATCAACAACAACAAAAAAGGATGAGGAGACATTTGGGTTTATAGCAAATAGATTATTTAGCTATACTTATTTTATCATTCTGAATTGCCACATGACTAAATTCAGTGTAAACATTTTGCCAAGAACACTACACCGGTTCATGTGTAGTGATGCCCTGAATTTCCTACCTCATCCCATCTGCGGGCAATGAATGTCCCATTTGTCTATCAATGATACTGTGATACTAGAATCAGTCCCTTGGTTAAGAAATATCTGGGTTAAGGCACAGTAAGATCTGCCCAACATATAGACACCTTATTTATAATTATTAAGTAACTCAGAAAGTGGTACTTAGAAAAAATGTGAACATCCTTTTTTCTAACAATTTTTCTCTAACAATGTTATCAATTACTCATCCCTGCCTGGACCAATTATTGTATTTATGTTTGTACTTTGGAAATTTTCTCTTTTAATCTTTTCTATTAATTTTATTTGTGATGTTCTGTGGAGAGCGCGGCCTGAGCCAAGATGGCGCCCGGGACCTCTGCCAAGTCCCATGATTAGGCGCATGATATACCGCCGGGCCCTCCTTCACTGCGCACCGTGCAAGTGCAACGCTGCAGAGCCTATGAACTGCTGACACGCTGGAATGGGACTTGTGGGTGGAGACCAAGGGATATAAGTATGGGACAACGGGGAAGAAAGAAGAAGAAGCTGGCATGGTGTAAAGGCTGAATAAACCGCTTTGAGAAGAACACGTTGTTGTTGCCTCCTTCCTGCTGGTCAGGGGTGAGCGACAAGTGGTGGCCCGTACAGGGGCCCTCAGCTGTTCAGAACTCATCGCGGACAGGGTGACTAGTCACAGGGTAAGTTCCCAGGTAAGTGGGACAGGCAAGGCTCTCAGTTGAGACAATAAGGTTCCCGGTTAACAGGGACAAGCTTACTTAGGACTATGGGTAACACCACATCGGCGCAGACGCTTCAACAGGCTCTCAAAAGCCTGCTGAAAGTAAAAGGGGTGGGTCTGAAGCAGGAGACAATAAACAACTTTATGCGGGCTGTAGAGAATGCCGCACCCTGGTTCCCAGTGTCTGGGCACCTTACGGAGCCTAGCTGGAGCAAGCTTGGGAGGGACTTGCGGCGCGCTGAGCAGCAGCAAGGACTTCCTCGGGGAGCGATGGCAATATGGAAGTTGGTGTTAAATTGTATAGAAGACGAGGATCAGTGCGGGAAGGAGCTTAGCGAAGGGGCTGAAGCAATGAACACTATGAGAGAAGAGTGTTCTGAGCGGTCACAGGCAGGAGACACAGAGGCGGAAGGG
>NW_007174523.1:0-8861 GCF_000164805.1 Carlito syrichta
GGTTATTCTACTCAATAAGTTATTCTACTCAAATGACCCAGGCATGAACATGCTATTTGGCTAAAGGTCTGAGAGGAACCATTTTCACCTGTGTAAATAGGATCTTTTCTTGAGAAGATCTACCCCTACTTTATTCAAAGGCTTCTATGATTGTGAATTTGTTGAGGATCTGTGACTTTTTTGAGGATCTAGCATGATCAAGGCAGACTTAACTCTACCAGACAGAGAGTGTTTTCACCTGTGAGACTTTAATAGACTGCCCATTTATTTCATTCTAGCAACACTAATTAATGAGTTAGTATCAAAGAGCTCTTGTTTAGTTCAGTGAGCTTAGACCTATTTCCAGGCTTCCTTTACAGTCCAAGGATTCACCTGAAGTTTCTTATATTTCTTACATTTTCATTCAGGCAAGACTCTTCAGGAAATAGTACATTTAAGTCTTTCAGGGGAAAAAATGATTCTGCCTGGTTTCTGAATGGATATTTTTCACAAGTGAGGTGACCTCTCCACTGTAATATCCCCACCCTTTCCTGAGTACACTGCTTCCTATTGTGTCCAAATTTAGGACATATGATATGCAAAATTCAACTGTATTGTACACCAGGAGCAATGTTTCCACAAAAGAATTATGGCTAAATGAGAGCTTAGCTTAGGGACCATTGCGTTCCCTTGGAAGTTAAGGCCCAGGATTTTTACACCACAATGCCACCTCACAAGGACAAGGCTGGGAACTGAATCTCTGCTGCCAAACTGCTTTATCATGCACATACCACACACACCCTCTGCTCCTTCCTGCCACATTTTTTCAGGCATTTGCACTGGCCTGGTTTTTCAACAAAAGAAGTCAAGATGTGAATTATCTGGAGGTCTCAGTTTCCTGTCCCCACCTGCCTTCCTATCTTTCTGCTTCCCCTCATTAGATTCTCATATATCCCTGCCTTCCTGGAACATGCCCTTCTTCAAGTCTGTGGCCTTCTCTCTAGGGTGCAGGATTTAAATTGGTAATAGTGCTATTGCTGACATTTTTAATACTGACTTGGTCACATCCTGGATAAAGAATCTCACTTCTTGGTCAGGTCTCTGGATTCTAGAACAAAGGACCAGTTGAGAACATTCAGCCCTTTCACTCTGGATCTCCTCGAAGCTGAAGGAGCTGAGAAAATTGTACAGGTGTGAGGCATGAGAGAGTGCTCCTTGCAAGTCAAGAAGGGTGAGATTCTTCCTCTACCCCAAATGTCCCTTTCCTTTCATTGCATTGGCTTGATGGGTCTTTCTTCTCAAGCTTTAATTCCTCTTTGTTACTTTACTACCAGAAATAGGGCCCCCTCTGGCTCCTGTCACTTAATTTTATCCTATTTGATAAAATTTCAAATCTAGGCTTGGTGCAGTGGCTCGCGACTAGAATCCCAGCATACTGAGAGGCCAAGGAAGGAGGACTGCTTGACCCAGGAGTTCAAGACCGGCATAGGCAACATAGTAAGACCTCATTTCTACAGAAAAATCCAAAAAAAAATTAGCCAGGCATGGTGGCACGCACCTGTAGTTGCAGCTACTGGGGAGACTGAGGCAGAAGGATCACCTGAATTCAGGAGGTTGGGGCTGTGGAGAGTCATGATTGTGCTATTGCACTCTAGCTTGGGAGACAGAGTGAGAATCTGACTAAAAAAAAAAATCCAAGTCTAATACCTTAGACAGATCTTCATGCTTTAACATGTCACAGCCAAAGTTGAAGGTCTCAGGGCATTTGGATATTTAAAGATGGTGAACATGCAACCTAAGTCAGTTCTTGAGTACATGATCACATGCCTGAGTTGAACAGAAGACCAGCCATGAGCCAAAAGCTAACTATACACATCACAGAACTGCCAGGTCAGGACCGGGATCCAGGAAACACAGCTGTGTTGGCTCTCTTCTTTCTTCTTCCTTCCTTCTTTCCTTTCTTTTCCCCTCCTTTCCCTCCTTCCATCCTTTCATTTGTTTTATGACAATTGTGTTTCTACCACCCCAAATCCCTGAGGCAGGGTCATTTATAAAGAGAAAAGTTTGGGCTGACAGTTCTGCATAGGTCCAGCATTTGCTTCTAGTGAGGCCTCAGGAAGCTTACAGTCATGGTGGAGGGAGGGGGAGTAGGTGTGTTACATGGCAAGACTGGAGCAAGAAGGCAAAGGGAGGTGCCAGGCACTTTTAAATGACCAACACTCACATGAACTAACAGAACAAGAACTCACTCATTACTAGGAAAACAGAACCAAGCCATTCATGAGCAACCCTGTGATCTCACACTTTTCACCAGGTCCCACCTCCAACCTTGAGCATCACATTTCAACAAGAGATTTGGAGGGGACAATAATCCAAATGATATTATTGCGTACAAAAATGCAACTGCTTTATGTGTTGCCTTTGTATCCTGCTACTTTGCTGAATTAGTTTATTAGTTCTAACAGTTTTTGTGGAATCTGTAGGGTTGTCTACATATAAAAGCATACCATCTAAAAGCAGAAATAATTTGATTTATTCTTTTCAAATTTAAATGCCTTTGATTCTCTTTTATTTGGCCTAATTGATCTTGCTGGCGGGAAAATCGGGCATTCTTCCTTGCTCCTGACTTTTTTTTGTCTTGAATAGATAAAAATACTTTTATTAAAAAATAAGAAAATTTGTTTTGAGTAGGAGTCTTACTCTCTCCCAGGCTGGAATGCAGTGGTATGCTCATGGCCACCGCAGCCTCGACCTGCTGATCCTCTCCGCCTCTGCCTTCCAAGTAGCTGGAACTACAGGCATATGCCACCATGCCTGGCTAATTTTTTTGGTTTATTGTAGAGATGAGGTCTCGTCTAGTGGCCCAGGCTTTTCCTGAACCCGAGGGCTCGGGCAATCCTCTCACCTCAGCCTCCCAGATTGCTGGGATTATAGGCGTGAGCCACTATGCCGGGTCTAAAAATTTTTTACAGTATCAGATGCTGTGTCTGTCTTGCTCACCACTGTACTCAGTAGCCAATATGGTGCCAGGCATATTACAGAGAGGAAAGGCACTTTTTCATATTCCCCCCACCCCGCTTTCACACCTTCCTTTGGGGAAGAAACTGACTAGGCAAGCTAAAGAGCCCATGGCTGGTATTTTGCATTCTCACTCAGCATTCCCGTCCCTCAACTTCAGCAAGCTGCAGCACTCAGAGGCACGGCACCATTTCTGCTCTCCCTACTCATGCCTGTGACACAAATCAACTCAATTTTGATATCCACAAAAACTGAAGAAACTTTTATAGTCACTTGCCTTAATTAGAAGGTAACCACAAAAACAGAGCAATCTAAAATAAAACAATGTTACATCAATTTCGGTTGCCCGAGTACAATAAGCCTGGCTTTCTAGAAAAGAAAAACTGGAGTTAAGCTAATTTGTCACCTTTTAACCAACCCTCAAAGAGAAACGTATTTTACAACAAAGCCCAGTACATACACTTGTCGACATATACATTTGAACAAATTTTATAAAATGCGCTGGTATTTTCCAGTCTGTTTCCTTCATTGAAATGCTGGCTGTATCCCGCCAAGCTGGTTTCAAGAAGAGTGTGTCATGCAGGCAACAGAAACACGGTGGGCTGGAGGCTTCAAACGCTGTCACCGACTGAGACCTTGTCCTCGTCTAGCAAGCACTGAAGAGAATAGAGTTCTCATGATGTCACTCAGGGCCAAACCCACGTGCACGGGGCGCCCGAGGCACCGTCTGGGAGAGAATCTGGCAGTGACAGGTTGGATGCGCAGTCTGCCCAGGTCACGGCCTCCGTGGACGGTCAGCCCGAGAGCGGTGGGCCGCGGGTCATGAAGGCGCTCAGCAAGCACGAAGACGGGCACCGCTCAAAAACGCCTGCACACCCTTGCGTAGGTCGGCTCTCATATTCGTAGCACTCCTTCAGTCCTCCTTTGACCAAGCTTCAGCCTCCCACCCAGCCCGGACCTCTGTCGTCCGCGGCGCGCCTCCACCAGCTTTGCCCCGCGGGCCGCCTTCTCGGGGAGGCGGAGCGGCTCTCCAGACAGGCTGCAGACGCCGCCGCGGGCCGGGCTGGGCGCCGCGGAAGGCCTGCGCCGGGACGCAGAGGCGCCACCCTCGCCCTCCAGCGGGCCGAGACGCAGCGCAAGCCGAGGTCGAGGAGCAGGGTGCTCAGCCGCGCCGCGGGGTCCTCAGCAGCATGTCGGCCGGGGAGGACCGCGGAATGGGGTGTCCGTCGTGCCCTCGAGCCAAAACCTCCCCGACCGGCTTGGCTAGGCTGGAGAGGCTCTGGGGAGTTTTCCAGTCGCCAGTGTGGCCCGAATATAAGCTTGGGCAGTCACGGAGCCTCCGATTTCTTCCAGGGCGGGCTCCTCGCCGTCCGCGGCCGCAGCAGCGCAGGCCGCCGCCGTGACCGCGGTCCGTGCAGCCGCCTTGCTCCTGATCGTACGGGAGAAATGCTGTCACCATTAAGTGCGATATTTCCTGGATTTTTTATATTTGTAAAGGTCGATTCCTTCTATTCTTACGTTTTTTTAAAAAGTTTTTTCATATTGAATTTTCTCAGAAAAAATTTTTGCATTGTGTTAATCACATGTTGTTGTTTTTTTCCATCATTCCATTAAGGCAATGTTATGTGGGTGGTTTTTTTTATATGGGGAACCATCCATGCACTCCAGATAAATACCACTTGGGCTGGGCACCGTGACTCATGCCTGCAATCTCAGGGATGCTGCAGCACAAGAATTGCTTGAGACTAGAAGTTCAAGGTCAGCATAGGCAACATCACAAGATGTAGTCTCTGCACACACAAAAAGTCAGGCGTGGTGGTGCATACCGTTAGTCCCAACTACTTGGAGGCTGTGATCACCCGAGCTGAGATGATTAAAACCGTGATAAGCCAGGGTGACAGAGTGAGACCCTGACTCAAAAATAAATGAATAAAAATAAAGAAAGAAATCCCTCTTGGTCATGGTGTATAATTCTTTTTATTCTCTGTTGGATTTGCTTTAAAACCTTTTTGATGTTGCTGTTTGAGGATTTTGACATCAGTGTCCATAAGGAATATTGCCCTATAGTGTTCTATTCTTGTGGTGTCGTTGTTTGACTTTGGTATAAGGGTAACAAGGGCTTCATAGATGAGTTAGGGAGTGTTCTCGCATCTTCCCTTTTTGAACAGGATTGGTGTTAGTTTTTCTTTAAGGGTTTGGTAAAATTTACTAGCAAAGTCATCAGTTTCAGGGCTTTCCTTTGTTGGGAGATTTAGTTCTGATTTAATCTCCTTGCAAGATATAGGTCTATTTACAATTTTTTTTTCTTCATGATTTAGTCTTGGCAGGTTTTGTGTTTCTAGGTATTTGTTCTTTTCATCTAGATATACAATTACTCATAGCATTTTCTTATAATTCTCTTTATTTCTGTAGAATCAGTAGTAATATCCCAACTCTTTTATTTCTGATTTTAGTAATTTGAATCTTCTCTCACTGTCTTTTTTATTTTGTAGTCTTTCTAGCTAAGAGTTTGCCAGTTGCAAGCAAATTCACAGGCTGTGGCCAGTTGTTGGAATGGTCCAAGAGACTTGGAAGGGATTTGTGTTCCATGGTAATGCCTGCCAAAGAGTGACCTTGACAGGGAAGGATTTCAATAATCAAATGGCTAAGGTAACCTGTACTGTCATCACTAGGCACTCTCACTAGCCACTCCTGTCGTCACCCAACAGTGGTGGGGGAGCTCATAAACAAAGTGGCCATGCTAGAAAGAATAGAGGTTATGCGGGCTTGACAACACAGACATCCGGTCACCAAGGCTGATCGGTCGCTACAGAGTACCCAATCTGCCAGCAACACAGACCAACACTGAATCCCATGTGACACCATTCTCCAGCATGATTTGTCAGCTACTTGATAGTAAGTTGATTACATTGAGCCTCTTTCATCGTGGAAAGAGCAGCACTTTGTCCTTAGTAGACTAGAAACTCTGAATATGAAGTTGCTTTCCCTGCATGCAATGCTTCTGCTAAAACTACCATCTAGGGACTTACAGAATGCCATATCCACAAGCAGGGTGATCACAGGATTTTTAGGATAAAGGAACTCACTTCTCAGTAAATAAATTGCCAGCAAGGGACCCATTGGGATGCACTGGTTTTATCAAACTGCCTGAACACTAACCTGAAGCAGCTGTCTTGATTAAAATAGTGGAATGGCCTCTTGAACACTCAATTACAGTGTCAGCTAGGTGGCCATAACTTGTGGGATTGGAGCAAGGTTCTCCAGGAAACTATATATGCTGTATATCAGTGCTTCTCCCTTAGCCGGGATTCATGAGTCTGGGAAATGGGAGTGGCACCACTCACTATTACTCCTCATGATGCACTAGCAAAACTGTGCGCTCTGTACCTATGCCCTTATCTCAGGGGTAGAAGGCTTAGTTTCAAGGGGAGAAATGCGTCCACCAGGAGACATAACAATGATTCCACTGAAGCAGAAATTAAGACTACCACTCAGCCTCTTTGTGCTCCTCATGCCTCTAATCAAGAAGCAAAGAAGGAAGTTATTGTACTGGCAAGGGAGATTGATGTAACTGATTACCAAGGGGAAATTGAACTATCAAAATGGGGGGGGTAACAAAGGGTATATCTGGAAAACAGGAGGTTGCTAGTAGTATGAACATGTCTTGTGATAAAAGTCCACGGAAAATCAAAACAACCCAACTCAGACAGGATTATTAATGACCCAGACCCTCTAGGAATGAAGGCTTATGTCACCCAACCAGGTAAAGAATCACCAGTGGCTGAGATGCTTGCTGAGGGCAAAAGACATGAAATGTGCAGTGAAAGAAGGTAGGTATAAATGCTAGTTACTGCAGGAGATCAACTGCAGAAACAGGAATCTAAGAATTAGGAGTGTATGTGTGTATGTGTGTGTGAAATCTTTGTTTTCTTTCCTCTATCTATTCTCTCACATAAGATATATTTTACAGAGATGGCTTCTCAAAGTGCTGGGATTACAGGTGTGAGACACTGTGCCTGGCCTTATGAATATTTTTCTAGAATGAAAATAATATGACTACAATGGTTGTCGGCAAGTGTGGTGATCATGCAGTAGTCAGTACTCTTCGTTGTGGTTTCGGTCATCTCAGTTGGAATCTGAGTCACAACCATATTTTCTATCCTGCCACTGGGACTGATTGACCTCTCTTGAGCATTGCTTTGAATCCTAGCAGCCGCCCAGAGAACAAAGTAAACCGCTGGCTCCAAAGAGCCCTGCAGTCAGAAGAGGAGTGAAGCCCACTCTTTGTCTCACAATTGAGCAGAAAATATGTCCAGAGGTGAAATGCCGCCTCTCAAGGACCCTTTGTCTATAGTTTCTACTGATGAGATAGTGTGTTTATAGGCATTTTTCTAGTAGAGATATTTTGAATATCAATGGGACTTTTTTTTTTTAACAGGAAGTGAGAATGGGCTTTTGATTAGTATGGAATAAAACCTAAGTTAGTTGTTATGGTTTACACCAGCTTGCCTCTATCCTTGTTCACTAATTTTTATGAGAACAGCAAATTATTAAACTTCAGCTCAATGGAGTGAAATGCACAAATCTCTAGTACATTTTGCTTAAATTTTACAAATGTAATCAACACACAGCTCAAGTAATAGAAAATTGGCATTATCTGCAGTCTTTAGAGCCCCTTTCCAGGCAAGTCCTCCACTGTATCTCTCAATCACTATTGTGTTGTCTATTGCCATAGGTTACAATAGCCTGTTCTTAAAATTTATAAGAATGACCAGGTGTGGTAGCTCATGCCTGTAATTCTACCATTTTTTTGGAAACTGAGGTGGTAGGATTGCTTGAGCCCAGGAGCTCAAGACCAGCCTGCACAATGCAGAGAAACCTCCTCTCCCCCCCCAAAAAAATAATAAAATAAAATAAAAAAGAACAGCAGGAGTG
This sequence comes from Carlito syrichta, assembly GCF_000164805.1. NCBI lineage: Eukaryota > Metazoa > Chordata > Mammalia > Primates > Tarsiidae > Carlito > Carlito syrichta. The sequence continues at coordinate 7,933 of NW_007174523.1, forward strand.
GTTGCAAGAAATTGCAGTCCCTGCTATTCTGGATGGTGAGACAGAATGAATGCCTAAGCCCAGGAGGTTGAGGGTGCTGTGATCTGTAATCTTGTCACTGCACTGCAGCCTGGGTGACAGAATAAGATCCCAACTCAAAAAATAAGTAGATAAAGAAAAAAATTTAAAAATTCATCTGAATGCATGTATATATTTTTGTATCTGGCTTTTTCTCCTGCAAATTATGTTCATTATGTGCATTGCATTCATGAGCTATATCCATAGAGTTATGTACATTACTTCTAAATTCTGGTACTATTGATGCATTTTTGAGATGCATATTCTTTCAGCAGTTTTTTGTGCCCTTATGATTCACATGAGCACTACAATTGTTGGGTCATGACCTAGGTACAAATTTAACATTATTGTAAATTTCTACTGTCTTCTAGCATGCTTTGTCATCGGCAATGACAGTTGAGGTGACTCCAAATTCTTGTTGGCATTAGGTCGCCATACTGGTGAGAGCCTTAATGTCATCCCATTGTGGAATTAATTTATACTTCCTTGCTGAGTAATGATACATTAAAAAAAAATTTCTAATTAATAAATTCTCCTTTGTGAAGAGAGCATATTTAAATGTTTGCCCAATTTTATTTAGTTTAGCTTTATATTACTGATTTATTAAAATTTTATGTATATTCAGGAATTCAGTAATTTTTCAAGTGAACATTTTGCAAATAATTTTCCCAGTCTGTGACTTGACTTTTACCTCAATGCAAAATGATTTTTTCATAAGTAGAAGCAATTAATTTTTTTTTTTTTTGAGTTGGAGTCTCACTCTGTCGCCCAGACTGGAGTGTAGTGGCCGCTCCTGGCCACCGCAGCCTCGACCTGCTGGGCTCCGGTGATCCTTCTGCCTCAGCCTTTCAATAGCTGGAACTACAGGCGCG
>NW_007174524.1:0-1514 GCF_000164805.1 Carlito syrichta
GATTCCCTATCATCTCTGTGGTTTACTGTACCAGTCACCCCTCAGTCTACTGAGTAGGGAGGTCGGGTAAGTCTTGTTGATAGGACATTGCTCAAGAACGTTGTATTCTGATAAGAAGGGTACCTGGATGATTGACCATCCTGTTCCTCATTTATCTAAATTGTACCTGCTTATGAATACTCACCTATCTACATCTAAGCCATATGCTATGCTAACTATTCCTGCCTCATTACTAGCTGTAGAGTCTGGACTGTTATTGTTTAGGGCCTGTATTATGTCCTGCTATATATAAAGTCTAGTTCATCTTCACAGCTGCCCCATCACTGTGAGGTGTCAAGGCTGTGGGAGATGAAACTATCCAAAAGCTTGAATCCCATTTTCATCACACAGCACCTGTAAAGCAGCTCTTTGCCCATGGACCTCCAACTCCGGACGACCAGCCCTCATGCTTCTTAAGGACAAAGCCTGGGTTCAGTTTCTCCCTGCAGGCACCACCCCTTCTACATGTGGAACTTGCCCATCTCAGTGACAGTGAGAGAATGGCACCCTGTCCACACTGGCTTTGTAATCTCAGGTACTCTTGCCTTAGTATCAAGGGCTGGGGCCTCAGGCATCGCGACAGCCCTGGAAAATGACCTGCCCAGTCATGTGTCACTCGCAGTGAAAGGCACCACCCAGGAGGATATTTTTATCTCTATTATAATATTATATATAATACTATATTATGCTATTTAATATTTAGCCAAACTTTGTTTTTAACAAAAATACCATTCTAATAGTAGATCTTATGGAGCTTCTAGAACTATTGCTCTAGCTCTTGTGAATATTTGGAATTGTCATGGAATTGCCAATGTATTTTTCTGTTACAAATACGACTAATGGTGTAAAAAGTCTATCTGCAGTTCAAACGTAAAGATCATAGGTTTAGAAATAAGATAGCATAGCTCTGCAACTTGCCAGCCAAGTTACTCACTTCTCATTATTATTTTTTCTTTAATATGGGGTTAATAGTCTTTAAATTTTCTAGTAAAAAGCCTAACATGGATTTTATATCTATAAATGTATACAGCAGAAAAATATATATGTATTTGTGTTGTGCATATATATATACTATATATATACATATATATAAATATATATTTATATTTATTGTGTGTATGTATTGTGTGCATGTATGCTTGTATATATGTATATACATATATTCATCTTCTGCAGAAAAGGTCAACAGTTGGATAATTACAGGAAGTGATTCACAAGTTCTAAAGATGTTTATTTCTTATTGGAATTCTTAGCATCTCACAGGAGGTTAGAGACCTCTAAGCAGATATCAATACAGTTGTGATAATGATTCTAATTAGGCCTTGAACAGAGAGGGTCAGAGCAATAGAGTCATTGGTTCTACAAATATTTACCTCTTGATGAATTTAGGCTAATTTTACTTTTCACACAGAAATGTACACTATGAATTCTTCTGACTGAATTTTGTTGATGTAGATCTTTTATTCAACTTTTCA
>NW_007174525.1:0-718 GCF_000164805.1 Carlito syrichta
GTTTTGGCCATGATCCCATCCTTGGTGCACCCACAGCACTATGCTCATACATAATTTATAGCATTAATCATGCTGTATCATAATTTTTCAAAAATACCTGTTTCTCTCTCCTCCAAGACTGAACTAACAGTTCAACTAACTGTATCTCATTCATTTTCCCATCTCACATTATACCCAAGTATGTGATATTTAGACAATGCATGTTAACTGATTTACTGAATAATCAGGAAACAAAAACTAAGAAACAATAGGGCTAAAACTTTTTTTTCACTACTAAGAGTTTGAGGAATTCAGTGGAGAAAGATATTTCAACGTTTCTTTCTAGCAAGTCAACATACTGGCAAAAAAGTATACAAGACATAGACCTAATTTTGGAAAACAGTCCCAAGACTGGGTACCACTTCTGGCTCTACCATTTACTAGCTCTACGAACTCAAGTAACAACAGCTATGAACCTAAGTTTCCCCATCTAGAAGGTGAGGATAAATAAACATTACCTGCCCTGTATTACTCAGAGTTGTTAAGATAAAACAAAATAATGTGTGAATGTCTTTTATATACTACCAAATGCTATATAAAGTATCATAAGTAAGACACTGTTTTAGCAGGCCATACAGGATTTTAAGTGGGATTGACACAAGTTAAAAAAGATATAACAATCCTGAACAAAGATCCAGTGCTTCTATTTAGAGAAATGATCACACCAAACACATGTTCA
>NW_007174526.1:0-911 GCF_000164805.1 Carlito syrichta
CACCCACAGCACTATGCTCAGACATAATTTATAGCATTAATCATGCTGTATCATAATTTTTTAAAAAATACCTGTTTCTCTCTCCTCCAAGACTGAACTAACTGTTCAACTAACTGTATCTCATTCATTTTCCCATCTCACATTATACCCAAGTATGTGATATTTAGACAATGCATGTTAACTGATTTACTGAATAATCAGGAAACAAAAACTAAGAAACAATAGGGCTAAAACTTTTTTTTGACTGCTAAGAGTTTGAGGAATTCAGTGGAGAAAGATATTTCAACGTTTCTTTCTAGCAAGTCAACATACTGGCAAAAAAGTATACAAGACATAGACCTAATTTCGGAAAACAGTCCCAAGACTGGGTACCACTTCTGGCTCTACCATTTACTAGCTCTATGAACTCAAGTAACAACAGCTATGAACCTAAGTTTCCCCATCTAGAAGGTGAGGATAAATAAACATTACCTGCCCTGTATTACTCAGAGTTGTTAAGATAAAACAAAATAATGTGTGAATGTCTTTTATATACTCCCAAATGCTATATAAAGTATCATAAGTAAGACACTGTTTTAGCAGGCCATACAGGATTTTAAGTGGGATTGACACAAGTTAAAAAAAGATATAACAATCCTGAACAAAGATCCAGTGCTTCTATTTAGAGAAATGATCACACCAAACACATGTTCATACAAAGAATACAATCCCAAAATGTTTAAAGTTTTATAAACCTTTAACATAAAAGCATACATTAATGAAATGTAATTTAACATAATAATGGAGCATAATTTGCAACATGCTATATAATTATTACATTTCTTAGAACACAAGATTGTCCAAGATTGGTATCTTGTTTACGAGGTTAGGTATAACAACACTAGGAAATGACTAAAATTGCTGCTGGATAG
>NW_007174527.1:0-1262 GCF_000164805.1 Carlito syrichta
AATAGGTAATTTCTCATCCCTTACCCCCTTTTCATCCTTCTGAGTCTCCAGTGTCTATTATTCCACACTCTATGTCCATGTGCACACATTGTTTAGCTCCCATTTTGAAGTGAGAACATGCGATATTTGACTTTCTGTTTCTGAGTGGTTTCACTTAAGATCAGTTCACAATTGGAGTCTCTAAAATGCAGCTATAATGGAGATATATTCCAGGTTGTCTGAAGTGAAAGCTAGGTGATTTAGATACCAGTTGCAAGAAATGCAAATTTGAGTCTATTGTGAAACATTTCAAGAGCCCAACTTTGCTTCTTGACCAAAGAGAAAGAAAGTACTCTTGACCAAAGAAAAAGTCTTCTTTAAGAGAGGCTTGCAGAGCTGAGGTGCTGATAGGAATAATCATTTATTTTTTGAACAAGAGTTTTGATTTTTGCCCAAAGTCTTGTGCCATATAACATGGAAGAGATTTATTTTAGCCAGAAAAAAATATTCAGGTCGGTTTTCACCAGCTGATCAACCTTTCTGTAAAAGGACTCCCCATGTCCTCATAGTAAAGACGAATGAGAATACCATCAACTCCCAGTTATCCATGCTAATGGAAGATAGAAGGGCACAATAAATTGAAATTTCATGGAAAATTCAATTTAGTCAATGGTGTCACCTTGTTTGACTGACAAACCTCTTTGAACTATGAATCCTTTTCTACTCATTGAGTTTGCTCACCTGCTAGTAAAAAAGTGAAATAGCCACAAGGCAAGTAGTGAGAGGGTCATGCTGTGACTAGGACACTCAGTCTATCAAATTGAATTAATTTGGTCAATGTACACTATCCATCAAGTAAAATTAGATAATTAACTCCTGAACGAAGGAATACGCTGTATATACAGGATGGAAAACTTGGCTTCTTCCTGACTTTCCTCTTTTGCTGGCTTTCATAGCCTGGAAATGAAGTCTTAAAGTCCTGAGAAAATATGATAGAGTCTTCATGCCGTTCCTACTTTCTACTTCAAGGCTGATAAATGACAGAAGAAAAGTAGTTATGCCTTTAGTTTTTTCACAGTTCTTATAGCCTTTTAAAGCAATAGATAATTAAAAAGGAATTTGCTTACTTGATGTGTCAACTCATATAATGAACAGCAAAGATTCATCTCTCCCTTTTTACTGGCCAAATGTGTTATAATAGAATAAATATTATTATAATACTGACATGATGATATGTCTACAGTAATAGCTGTTATCAAAAAACGGTTCATGGGAATATTTTC
>NW_007174528.1:0-824 GCF_000164805.1 Carlito syrichta
TTTTCTCTCTTTTTATTTTTGACCTTTCTGTACATTTAACACTGTTGATCCCCCACTCTTGCTCAAAATATTCTTTTTCATCTTAGCCTCTACAACAGCACGGTCTACTGCTTTTTCTTTCTCCTCACTAGTCATTCCATCTCTGTTTGTGAACTTTGCATTTTCTCCCTGGCAAAAATATTAGTATTCCTCTGAGCCATTTTATATAACTTTTCCCCACTATATCAACCTTTGCTTTGGTTTTCCTCTCTAAGTGAAAAACTCATATGTGTGATCTGAAATTTTACAATTTTTACATATGTATACACACGTACACACACACACACACATTCTGAGTGGAGGCAAAACTCAAAATTATCTTTTTTGGAGGGTGGGCCCCTTGCAGTATACTTAGAATTTGTTCTTCCAGACCTAATGGCCAACGAAAGATTTTATCTTGAAGTTCTGAGAAGGTTGCGTCATGATTTGCGGAAAAAACATCCCGAACTGTGGCAAACAGGTGACTAATTCTTCCATCAGGAAAACACGCCTACCTGTACACACCATGCCGACTGTTCAGCAGTTTTGGACCCAAAACAATATGACCCCTATGCCGCACCCTCCCTATTCACCCCATCTCACTCCAGGTGACATTTTTTGTTTGTTTGTTTCTCTAGATGAAAAAAGTCATCAAAGGGAGACATTTTGCTGATGGGGAAAGGTGAAACAAAAATTCCAGAAGCACTAAAAGGCATCAAAATTGAAGAGATAAAAAACTGTTTTGAGCAGTGGAAAAAGCATCACCATAGTGTAGTCCATTAAACTTTAAACATTAAACTGACTGA
>NW_007174529.1:0-659 GCF_000164805.1 Carlito syrichta
TTTTTTTTTTTTTTTTTTTCATTAATCAGTAGTTTTTATTATGGTTTTGGGGGGTACAGTTAAGGGTAGGGGTACAATGACGTTTCATTCAGGCACCCGGTAAATAAGAAGGGTTTTCCCATCCCCCGACAGATATTTGCTACTGTTAATCCCATCCCCCTCCCCCCCATAGTTTCCCAGTACCATCCGTCATTTTCTCATAGTATAACAGCATACTCTTAAATAACTATTGAGTCAAAGAAGAAATCAAAAAGAAAATTCAAAAATAACTCAAAAAAATAAAAGCTAAATCTCCCCAAAACAACAGAATGCAGCAAAAACAGTACTAAGAGGAAAGTTTATAACAATAAATGATGACATTGAAGAAGAAAGATTTCATATAAGCAAGCTAACTTTACATCTTGATCTTAAAAAAAAAAAGAATAAGCAAAACCCAAAATTACCAGAAGAAAGGAAATAATAAAAATCAGAGCAAAAATAAATGAAATAGAGGATAAAAAAAATTTTAAATCAACAATACTTGGTTTTTTTTTAAAAAAAAGATAACAAACTTGACAAAACCCCTCAGACTAAAAAGAAAGAGAAAAGATTGAAATAAATAAAGCAAAGACAAAGGGAGACATTATAATTTGAGCCCATAGAAATAAAAGTGACTATAA
>NW_007174530.1:0-729 GCF_000164805.1 Carlito syrichta
TATACTGGTCATTGGGGTACCCATTACAGAGGAAGGTTGGTCACATGTTCAATTTGTGAAGAGAAAGGCCAGTCACTGAGCCACATATCACACAGGAGGGCCAGTCACCGGGGAATCCATCACAGAGGAGGTGAACTCAATGGACAGCCAACACAAAGGAGGGTCAGTCACTGGCACAGTAATCAAAGAAGAGGGCTCGCCACTGAGGCACTAATTACAGAAGATTACTACTCAGTGGGGCAATTATGAAGGAAGCCTAATTACTGTGACACCCATCACAGAGTAGGCCAGTTACTGGGGCATCAACTACAGAGAAGGCTCAGGCTTTGGACCATTTATTGCATAGGAGAGTCAGTTACTGGTACACACATCAAAGAGGGAGCAAGCCACTGCTTCTCCAATCACACAGGAGACCAGTCACTGGGACACCCATCACGGTGGAAGATTAGTCAGTAGAGTACCCATCACAGAGGAAGTCAGTCACTGGGTTGTACATCACAGATGAAGGCCAGTTACTTGAGTTCCCATCACAGAGGAGGGCCAGTCAACGAGGCTACAAACACATGGAGTGGACAAGTTACACATGAAGTGGACCAGTTACACTAGACAGAAGATGTCTAGTCACAGGGCACCCATCACAGGTGAAAGCCAGTCATGGGACACCTGTCACAGAGGAGGGCTATTCACTGAGATACACACACATGGAACAGGGCCTTGACACGGGGGCAC
>NW_007174531.1:0-478 GCF_000164805.1 Carlito syrichta
AGTTGACTTGACTAGTTAGCTAGCTGGTTTCCAGCTGACTAAACAAGCTGAGTTAATCAGCTAGTCAGTCAGCTAGCCAGCAGACTTAACTAGCTGGCTACCTATCTAGCAAGTTGACTAGCCAACTGACTTACCTAGTTGATTTAAGCTAGCAAAATGGCCAGCCAGCTCACTTAACTAGCAAGCTACCTACCTGCCAGCAGGCTAGCCAGCTGACTTAACTAGCTGACTTGAACAGCTAGACTGCTGGCTAGCAAGCTGGCTTATTTAGCCTGCTACCTTCCTAGCAAGCTGGCTAGACAGCTAACTATCTGACTTAACTAGCAAGCCAGTTGGCTAGCCAGCTACTTAACTAGAAGACATCACTATCTAGCCTGATAGCTATCTAGCTGACTTAAATAGCTATCTACCTACCTTACCAGTTGACTAGACAGTTTTCTTATCCAGCTGAATTAAACAGCTAGTCAGGTGGCTAGCC
>NW_007174532.1:0-563 GCF_000164805.1 Carlito syrichta
GTCAATGGGGCATTAATCTTAGAAGAGATCCAGTCACTGAGGCATCCATAAAAGAGGAGGTCTGTCACTGGGACACCCATTGTAGAGGTGTCCAGTTAGTTGTGAATCTGACACAGAGGAAAGAAAGTCCCTGACATCCACAGAGAAATGTCAGTCACTTGGGCACTTATCACAGAGAATGACTAGTAAATGATATACCAATTATAAGTTAGGATCAGTTACTAAAACATACATAACAGAAAAGAACTTCTCACTGGGGCGCCCGATTGAGGGAGGTCCCTCACTAGGGCACCAACCACAAGGAAGGCCAGACAACAGGTTGCCCATTATGGGGGTGGTCAGGACACTAGGACCCTCATCACAGCTGAGGGCCAGTCACTGGGGCACCCATGATGGAAAAGGCCCAGAAGCTGGGGCCTCAATAACAAAGGATTGTTATTCACTGGGACACCCAAATGAAGGATGCCCAGTTAGTAAACCACCTATCGCAGAATAGGGCTAGTCACTGCAGCACCCATCATAGAGGATGGCCCGTAATTGGGGAACCAATCACAGAGAAAGCC
>NW_007174533.1:0-715 GCF_000164805.1 Carlito syrichta
GACTGAGACCCTTCTAAAGGGTGTCCCTGTGACTGGCCCTCATCTGTTATTGGTGCCTCAATAAGTGTCCACCATCTGTGCTGTGTGCTTCAGTGACTGCTCTCATTTATGATTGGTACCTCAGTGAGTAGACTTCTTTTGTGATGGATACCACAGTGACTCGCCTTCCTCTATAAAATGTACACCACTCATGGGCACTCCTCTATGATAGGTGTCCCATTGGCGGATTCTCATCTTTGATGTGTGCCCCAGTGAAGACTGCCCCAGTAATTGGCCCTCTTTGTGATGGGTGTCTCAGTGAGTGTCCTTCCTCTGTGTTGGTTGTTTCATTGACTGGCCCTACTCTGTGATTGGTGTTACAGTGACTGACTCTCTTCTGAAATAGGTGCACTATAAACTGGGTCTTCTCTGTGATGGGTGCCTAGGCAACTAGTCCTCCTCTTTGATATGTGTCCCAGTGACTGGACTTCTTTCTAATGGTGCTGCTGTTATGGCCACTCCTCTCTTTTTGGTGAGCCTGTGACTGGCCCTTTTGTGTGATAAGTGCCCATGTGAATGTGCCTTCTCTGTGATGGGTTGCCCTGTCCTTATCACTCATTCATAATGGATGCCCTAATGTCTACCCCTTTTCTGTTATTGATGCCTAAGTGACTGACTCTCACTTGTGATGGGTATAACAGTGACATGCTCTCCTCTGTAATGGTTGCCCCAATGA
>NW_007174534.1:0-408 GCF_000164805.1 Carlito syrichta
GGAATGGTGAGGAAGGGAAAAGAATGGAGAGGAATGGAATAGAATGGAGAGGAATGGAAAGCAATATTTTGGAATTGAATGGAATGGAATATAGAGGAATCGAGATTAATGGAATGGAGAGAAATGGAGAGGAATGGAATGGAAGGTAATGGAGAGAAAAGAAATGGAGTGGAATGGCATGCAGTGTTGTAGAATGGAATGGAATGGAATGGAATGGAATGTACAGGAATGGAATGGTATGAAGTGGAATGTAGATGAAAGGAATGCAATGAAGAGAATGGAATGGTATTTAGAGGAATGGAATTGAATGGAGATGTATTGAATGGAATGGACTGCAGAGGAATGGAATGGATAGTAATGGAATGGAATAGAATGATGGGGAATGGAATGGAATGGATAGGTATGGAA
>NW_007174535.1:0-499 GCF_000164805.1 Carlito syrichta
CCATGATTTGAGTGAGTGAGGAGTGAGGTGACCAAAAACCGGGGCTTGGGATCAAATCTGCTCTCAGGTCCTGGGTTTGCCACCTACTGGATGTTCACTTTGGCCATGTTATTTGTCTTTTTGGTATTTACATCTCAATTCCCTCATCTGAGAGCCTGGAAAATAATATCTACATTCAGCCATGGTTGAAAGCATTCATTATGGCAATTTCCAGAGTACCTGATTCATCAAGAATTGCTCAACAAACCTATGAATATGTTATTTATTTCCTTTATCTTTCTGGCAATGTAACACTTCGAAGGTAACTTTACAAGCATTGTTTCATCTGAGGTACAGGAGTTTTTAAAATTTCTACTTTCTAGGGACTCCTCTTCTTGCATTCACAGGAAGTCTCATTTAGCAATTTTCTTCCTCTTTTTACCTTTCTTCATTAAGCCAATTTCTCCTCACTAGATACTGTCCATAGCAATGTATTATGCGCATTCATTAAAAATGCAAA
>NW_007174536.1:0-633 GCF_000164805.1 Carlito syrichta
GCACAGAAGAAGGCAAGTCAATGAGGCACCAAACACAAAGGACGGGCAGTAACTGAGACACACACTACAGAGGAGAGTCACTAACGAGTGCCATGATCAGAGAAGAAGTCCTGTCACTGGGGCACCCATCACAAAGGAGAGTCAGTCATGGAGCCACCCATCACAGAAGAAGGCCAGTCACTGGTACAGTGTCACAAGAGCGTAAGTAAATGGAGCACTCATCACAGAATTGGGTCAATTACTTGAACCCTGATCACAGAGGAGGAACAGTCATTGGAATGCACATAAGAAAGGAGGGGTGTTTACTGAGGCATCCATTATGTGGGAATCCCTCACACAGGAGTGCTTCTCACAGAGACAGCCACACAGAGGAGGGTTTGCTACAGTGGCACTGATAAAAAAGACAGGCCAATCACTGGGGCAAACAAAGAGCAGAGTCAGTCACAGACAGCCATCACAAAGAAGGGTCTACCATTATGGACGACGGTCAGTAATTAGGGCAGCATTCAAAGAGGAGGCACATATCACTGAGGAGACACAGCCATTTTCATACCCATAGTAGAAAAGTACTAGTCACTGAGGCACACTTTATGTAGGAGACCCAGTAACTGGAGCAGTGATCAGAGAGGAAAG
>NW_007174537.1:0-2781 GCF_000164805.1 Carlito syrichta
TAGTCACTGGGTCCCCCAATGGGAGTTGCTCAGTCAATGGGACTCCCAAAGGTCTGTTAAATGGGGGACCACCACAAAGGAGGCAAAATGAATGTTGTTCCCAGAATATAGGATCTTCAGTCACCAGGGAAATTTTTACAAAAAAAGATCAGTAACTGGGCAAGCATCACATAAGAAGGTCAGTAACTGGCACAACCATTATAGGGGAGGCCCTCATTATATATCTATCAAAGGAGAGCCAGTCACTGGAAAAACCCTTATAGAGAAAGTTCAGTTACTAGGATCTCACCCAGAAAAGGACTTGTCACTGAAGCACCCATCACAGATGGCAGTTAGTCATTGGAATAACTTTCTCAGACTCAGTACAGTAACTGGGGCTTCACTATAAAGGGGCCCAGTCTCTGTGACACCCATCAAAAAGGAGTCCCAGGCACTGGGCCATCTATCACAAAAAGAACCAATCAATGAGGCATCAATTATGGAGGAAGGCCAGAAAGTATGACACCCATCACAGAGAAATTTTAGTTACTGTGGCAACCACGATGGATGAACACCAATTACTGAGGCCTCATCCACAGAGGAGGATTTGTCACTAGAGAATTCATTATGTATGAGGGCCAATCACAGGGTCCCAGATTACAGAGGAGGGCCAAACACTAAGGTACTCATCACAGAGGAGAACAAGTAACTGTGGCACCCATCACAGAGGAGTACAAATCACTGTAGCATATATTACAGAAGAGGGCCAGTCCCTGGGGCTACTGTCACAGAAGAAGTCAACTCATAGAGGCACCCATCAGAGAGCAGAGCTCATCACTGGAACTACCATCATAGAGAAGAGCCAGTCACTAGGGCACCCATCACAGAGGAGAACCAGTCACTGGATCACACATAGTGGAAGATTAGTCATGGAGGCACAAATCACAGAGGATATTCAGGCACAAGGACACCCATTAGGAGAAGGTAGTTACTGAGGCTCTGATCACAGAAGAGGCCCAATAACTGAGGCAGCTGACACAGAGGAGGAAAATTCAATGTGGTACCCATCACATGGAAGGGCTAGTCATTGGGATACATATAACAGAGGAGGCATATATCTATTACAGTGTCATATCAGTCAATGAGTCACAAGTCACAAAGGAGGGCCAATCACTAGGGCACCAAATAGGAGATAGCACTGTCACTGGGGCAACCATCACAACGTACTGTTAATCACTTGGACACTCATCACATAGATGAGTCAGTCACTGAATCAGCCCTCACAGAGGAGGGCTTTCCACTGTATGAACATTATAGAAGAGGTCCTGTCACTAGGGCATCTATAACAGGAAATCCAGCCACCAAAACATCTGTTAGAGAAGAGACCGAGTAACTGTTGCATCTATCACATAGAAGGGCTAGTCACTTGGACATCCATCACATAGAAAGAACAGTAATGGAAGCACCTATCACTGAAAAGAGACAGACACTGAGGCACCCACTAGTAGGAAGTCAAATCACTGGGACACTGATCACGGGGGAGGGCAGGTTACTAGGTCATCTTACACAGAAGAGAGCCATTAACTGGAGGAGATGTTAGGGAGGCAGGTCAAATACTGACATCCATCAGAGGAGAATCAGTAACTGGAGCACCCATCACAGAGGAGACCAACAACAGGGACTACCATAACAGTGAAGGGCAAGTCACTGGGCATCAAAGAGGAGGTCATCCACTGGGGTACCCATAACAGAAAAAGACTGGTATCTTAAAACCTAATTAAAAATAAAATCCAGTCACTGGAGCACAGAAGAAGGCAAGTCAATGAGGCACCAAACACAAAGGACGGGCAGTAACTGAGACATACACTACAGAGGAGAGTCACTAACGAGTGCCATGATCAGAGTAGAGGTCCTGTCACTGGGGCACCCATCACAAAGGAGAGTCAGTCATGGAGCCACCCATCACAGAAGAAGGCCAGTCACTGGTACAGTGTCACAAGAGGGTAAGCAAATGGAGCACTCATCACAGAATTGGGTCAATTACTTGAACCCTGATCACAGAGGAGGAACAGTCATTGGAATGCACATAAGAAAGGAGAGGTGTTTCTGAGGCATTCATTATGTTGGATTCCTCACACAGGAGTGCTTCTCACAGAGACAGCCACACAGAGGAGGGTTTGCTACAGTGGCACTGATAAAAGAGACAGGCCAGTCACTGGGGCAAACAAAGAGCAGAGTCAGTCACTGACAGCCATCACAAAGAAGGGTCAACCATTATGGACGACGGTCAGTAATTAGGGCAGCATTCAAAGAGGAGGCATATATCACTGAGGAGACACAGACATTTTCATACCCATAGTAGAAGAGTAATAGTCACTGAGGCACATTTTATGTAGGAGACCCAGTAACTGGAGCAGTGATCAGAGAGGAAAGCTAGTCATTGAGACATCAGTTACATAGGAGGCTCAATCACTGGAGCATTTTTCAAAGTGGAGGATCTGACCTGGGAAACATATCAGTGAGGGAAGTCTCTCACTGGGGCACTCATAACAGAGATGGTGTAGTCAGTGGGCACCCATAATAGATGAAAGCCAGTCACTGGGACGATCATCACAGAAGAAAGGACATCACCGAGGAACACATGATAGAGGAGAAAAAGTCCCTTGGGTACCCATAATAGAAAAATGGCAGTCACAGAGATACCCATTACCCAGAAGGGCCAGTGAATGCTGCACCCAGAGCAGAAGCAGGCCAGGTACGGGTGCAGCCCTCAGAAAAGAGGATTATTCCTTGGTTCACCCC
>NW_007174538.1:0-492 GCF_000164805.1 Carlito syrichta
CATTGAGACATCAGTTACATAGGAGGCTCAATCACTGGAGCATTTTTCAAAGTGGAGGATCTGACCTGGGAAACATATCAGTGAGGGAAGTCTCTCACTGGGGCACTCATAACAGAGATGGTGTAGTCAATGGGCATCCATAATAGATGAAAGCCAGTCACTGGGACGGTCATCACAGAAGAAAGGACATCACCGAGGAACACATGATAGAGGAGAAAAAGTCCCTTGGGTACCCATAATAGAAAAATGGCAGTCACAGAGATACCCATTACCCAGAAGGGCCAGTGAATGCTGCACCCAGAGCAGAAGCAGGCCAGGTACGGGTGCAGCCCTCAGAAAAGAGGATTATTCCTTGGTTCACCCCACACAGAAAAAGGTCATTCACTCTGGCACCCATAACAGAGGAGGACCAGTTACTGGGAAACCCGTTATGGGTGAGAGCCATTTATTGGGACAATATTCACAGAGAAGGGCTAGTCATAAGGCAATCAA
>NW_007174539.1:0-1085 GCF_000164805.1 Carlito syrichta
AGGAGGGTCAGTCACTTGAAACCTAACACCAAAGAATTATATTCACTGGAGTGCCAATAATAGAGGAGAGATTGTCACTGAGGCACCCTCACAGTGGAGGGTTAGTCACTTGGGGACACATTATAGAGGAGGCCTAGAAAATGGGGAATCTATCACCATGAGAAACAGTCACAGAACACCTATGGCAGAGGGCATCTCTTAACCTTGGCACCAAATTTGGAAGAAGACCAGTCAAAAAGAGGTTCAGTCACGAAGAAGGGCACCAATCACAAACAAGGCAAAGTCAATAGAGAATCTATTATAAGAGAGGCCCAATCACTGGAATACCCTTCAAAGAGAAAAGTCAGTCACTAGGTCATGCCTTATGGAAGAGGCTCAGGCACTGGGGCACCTACCATGGAGGAGAACTAGTTCCTGGGGCACTCATTATGGAGAAGTCTCAGTTACTCTGTCACCCATCACTGAATAGAGCATAGAGCAAAGTATCACTGAAGTGGCACACAGCAAAGAGGAAGCTAGTCACTGGATTACCAATAACTGATGAGCACCAGAATCTGGAGCATGGATCAAAATAGTATCAATCAATAAGGCACCAAACACAGAGGATGGTCAGTCACTGATGCACTGATCACAAATTAGGACCAGTCACTGAGACACGTATCACACAAGAGGGCCAATGACTGGAGCAACCATCACAAAAGATATCTAGTCACTGGGGCACCTATAAAAAAGTAGGGACAATCACTATGGCACCCCTCAGAGTGGTGAGCAGTCATGGGGTCACAACTCACAGAAGAGGTTTAGCCACTGAGACACTCACACAAAAAGGAACTGTCACTGTGGTACATATAACAGTGGAGAGCCAGTCACTGTGTCACCAATAAGGACAAGTGCCAATCACTGTGACAATCACAACAAAGAAGGTTCAAACACTGTCTCACACATTACCTGAAGAAGGTCAATCACTGGGACACTCATCACAAAGGAGGGCTTGTCGTTGGGGCACTCATTATGGAGAGCCAGCTACTTTGATATCCATCAAGAAAAGTGCTAGCAATCTTTATGAAGATTGTGCAGTCAATGGG
>NW_007174540.1:0-641 GCF_000164805.1 Carlito syrichta
ACCAAACACAGAGGATGGTCAGTCACTGATGCACTGATCACAAATTAGGACCAGTCACTGAGACACGTATCACACAAGAGGGCCAATGACTGGAGCAACCATCACAAAAGATATCTAGTCACTGGGGCACCTATAAAAAAGTAGGGACAATCACTATGGCACCCCTCAGAGTGGTGAGCAGTCATGGGGTCACAACTCACAGAAGAGGTTTAGCCACTGAGACACTCACACAAAAAGGAACTGTCACTGTGGTACATATAACAGTGGAGAGCCAGTCACTGTGTCACCAATAAGGACAAGTGCCAATCACTGTGACAATCACCACAAAGAAGGTTCAAACACTGTCTCACACATTACTGAGGAAGGTCAATCACTGGGACACCCATCACAAAGGAGGGCTTGTCGTTGGGGCACTCATTATGGAGGAGGCCAGCTACTTTGATATCCATCAAAGAAAAGTGCTAGCAATCTTTATGAAGATTGTGCAGTCAATGGGGCAAAAAAACCTGAGGAGTCACAGTGACTGTGGCACTCATAATGGAGGAGGGTTTGTCACTGAGGCATCCATTATGTAAGAAACCCAGTACTGGGGCAGCAATTACAGAGGAAACCTAGTCACTGGGGACCTGATAAGAGAGAAG
>NW_007174541.1:0-755 GCF_000164805.1 Carlito syrichta
GGCATAACTAGTTAGCCAGCAGTCTAGCCAGCTGACTTACCTAGCTATCTACCAAGCTAGATAGCTGGCTTGCCAGCTGACTTAACTAGCTGACATAATTAGCTAGCCAGTTGGCTAGCCAACTGACTTAAATAGCTCGCTTCTGAGCTAGCCAGTTGGCTAGCCAGATGATTTAACCAGCTGACTTAAACAGCTGGCCTGCTTGCTAGTCAGCTGAATTAATTAGCTTGCTATATAGCTAGCTAGCTGTCTTGACTAGGTGTCTTAAATAGCTAGCCAGCTGTCTAGTCAGCTGACAAGTAGAAAACTAACTAACTAGCCAGCTGGCTAGCCAGCTGACTAAACTAGGTGACTTAAAAACTATCCAGCGTGCTAGACAACTGACTTAACTTTCTAGCTAGATAACAAGCCAGTTGTCTAGCCAGCTGACTTAACTAGGTGACAACTAACTAGCTAGCTGGCTAGCAGGCTGACCTAACTGCATAGATACCAAGCTACCCAGCAGGATAGCCAGCTGACTTAACTATCTAGATACCTATGTACCCCACTAGCTTGCCAGCTGACTTAACTACCTAGCTACTTAGCTAACCAGCTGGCTAGTGAGCTGACTTAACTAGGTTACTTAGCTAGATAGTTAGCTAGCTAACCACCTTACTTAACTAGCTAGCTACCCATCTAGGCGACTGGCTAGCCAACTGACTTAACTTGCTTACTTCACTAGCTAGCAAGCTGACTTAACTAGCTGACTTAGCCAG
>NW_007174542.1:0-325 GCF_000164805.1 Carlito syrichta
CTACCTAGCTACTTAGCTAACCAGCTGGCTAGTGAGCTGACTTAACTAGGTTACTTAGCTAGATAGTTAGCTAGCTAATCACCTTACTTAACTAGCTAGCTACCCATCTAGGCGACTGGCTAGCCAACTGACTTAACTTGCTTACTTCACTAGCTAGCAAGCTGACTTAACTAGCTGACTTAGCCAGCTAGCTCCCTAGCTAGCTAGCTTGTTTAACTAACTGACTTAACTAGGTAGCTACCTAGCTAGCTATATAGCTACCCAACTGACTTAACTAGCTGATTTAACTAGCTAGCTAGCTGACATAACAAGATGATTTATATAG
>NW_007174543.1:0-330 GCF_000164805.1 Carlito syrichta
TAACTTGCTTACTTCACTAGCAAGCAAGCTGACTTAACTAGCTGACTTAGCCAGCTAGCTACCTAGCTAGCTAGCTTGTTTAACTAACTGACTTAACTAGGTAGCTACCTAGCTAGCTATATAGCTACCCAGCTGACTTAACTAGCTGATTTAACTAGCTAGCTAGCTGACATAACAAGATGATTTATATAGCTAGCTTCCAAGCTAGCCAGTTGACCTAACTAGCTGTAATAACTAGCTAGCCAGATGGCTAGCCATCTGATTTATCTAGCTTTGTAACTAGCTAATGAGCTGGATGGCCAACTGACTTAATGTGTTGACTTAACAAGC
>NW_007174544.1:0-1051 GCF_000164805.1 Carlito syrichta
TGGACAGCTGACATAAATAGCTAGCCACCTAGCTAGCCAAGTGTCTAGCCACCTGATTTAACCAGGTTACTTAACTATCTAGCCAGCTGGCTATTTAGGTGGTTAGCTGATCTAGTGATCTAGCTGATTAGCTAGGTGAACTAGCTGATTTAAATAGCTAGCCGGCTAGTAAGCTGACTAGCTAGCTTACTAAACAGCCACCTCCTGACTAGCTAGCCACCTACCTAACCAGCCTGCTAATGAGCTTTCTTAACTTGCCAGCCACCTAGCTAGCCAGCTGGCTAACCAGCTGACTTAATTAGATGACATAACTAGAGAGCCATCCGGCTAGCCAGCTGGCTTAAGTAGATATCCACCTAGCTAGCCATCTGGCTAGCCAGCTAACTTAACGCAATGACTAAACTAGCTATCTAACGAGCTAACCAGTTGGCTAGCCACTCGAAATAACTAGCTGAATTAACCTGCTGGCCAGCGGGCTAGCCAGCTAACTTAACTAGCTGACCTAAATAGTTAACCAGCTGACTATCCAGCTGACTTAACTAGGTGACATAACTAGCTAGACAGGTGGCTAGCCAGCTGACTTAACTAGGTGACATAACTCGCTAGACAGGTGGCTAGCCAGCTGACTTAACTAGCTAGATACATACGTATCCCACTGGCTTGCCAGCTGACTTAACTACCTAGCTTCCTAGCTAACAGGCTGGCTATTGAGCTGAGTTAACTAGGTGACTGAACTAGCTAGCCAGCTGGTAAGCCAGCTGACTTAACTAGCTAGCTACCCAACCTAGGCAGGTGGCTAGCCAACAGACTTAACTAGCTGACTTAACTAGCTAGCAAGCTGATTTAACTAGCTGACTTAGGTAACTAGCTACCTGGCAAACCAGCTGATTTTACTAGCTGAAATAACTCGCTAGCACCCTAGCTTGCCATCTAGCAAGCAAATGACTGAACTAGCTGACTTAACTGGCTGATTACCTAGCTAGACAGTTGACTTTACTAGCTGAAATAATTAGTCAGACAGTAGTCTAGGATTCTGAATTAACTAGCCTTT
>NW_007174545.1:0-441 GCF_000164805.1 Carlito syrichta
GAGCTGAGTTAACTAGGTGACTGAACTAGCTAGCCAGATGGTAAGCCAGCTGACTTAACTAGCTAGCTACCCAACCTAGGCAGGTGGCTAGCCAACAGACTTATCTAGCTGACTTAACTAGATAGCAAGCTGATTTAACTAGCTGACTTAGGTAACTAGCTACCTGGCAAACCAGCTGATTTTACTAGCTGAAATAACTTGCTAGCACCCTAGCTTGCCATCTAGCAAGCAAACCGACTGAACTAGCTGACTTAACTGGCTGGTTGCCTAGCTAGACAGTTGACTTTACTAGCTGAAATAATTAGCCAGACAGTTGTCTAGGATTCTGAATTAACTAGCCTTTTAGGTATCTATCGACCTGGGTAGCAAACTGACTTAACCAGGGGACTTAACTAGCTAGCCAGCTGGTTAGCCAGCTGACTTAACTAGTTGATTAATGAG
>NW_007174546.1:0-723 GCF_000164805.1 Carlito syrichta
GAAGAACACAAATCACTCTATAAAAAAGATACCTTGCACACGTATGTTTATCGCAGCATTGTTCACAATAGCAAGAACCTGGAAACAACCATGCTGCCCATCAAAAGAGGACTGGATTAAAAAAATGTGGTACATATACACGATAGAATACTACGCAGCCATAAAAAAGAACAAAATCATGAATTTCGCTGCAACCTGAATGGAACTAGAGTCTATAATACTGAGTGACCTCTCACAAAAACAAAAATCCGAATATCACATGTTCTCACTCATATAATGGACCTTGAACATCCAATGCAATACTATGAGAAAATGATGGATGGTACTGGGAAACTATGGGGGGGAGGGGGATGGGATTAACAGTAGCAAATATCTGTCGGGGGATGGGAAAACACTTCTTATCTACAGGGTGCCTGAATGAAACGTCATTGTACACCTACCCTTAACTGTACCCCACAAAACCATAATAAAAAATACTGATTAATGAAAAAAAAAAATGGGCAAAAGACATGAATAGACACGTCTCAAAAGAAGATATACGAGCAGCCAACAAACACACGAAAAACTGCTCAACCTCACTAATCATAAGAGAAATGCAAATCAAAACCACACTGAGATACCACCTAACTCCAGTAAGAATGGCCATCATTAATAAAACAAAAAACAACAGATGCTGATTAGGATGCAGAGAAAAGGAAACACTTCTACACTGTTGGTGGGAGG
>NW_007174547.1:0-708 GCF_000164805.1 Carlito syrichta
TGACCTATATAGCTAGCTTCCTAGCTAGCCAGCTGTATTAACTAGATGAAATAACTAGCTAGCCAGATGGCTAGCCATGTGACTTAACTAGCTTTTTATGTAGCTTACCAGCTGGATAGCTAACTGACTTAACGAGCTGACTTATCTAGCTAGCCAGTTGGTTGCCAGCTGATTTAACTAGCTGACTTAACCAACTAGTCACCTTGCTGGCCAGCTGACGTAACTAGTTGGCTACTTATCTAGTCAGCTGGCTACCCAACTGACTTACCTACGTGACTTAAGCTAGTAAGATGGTTAGCCAGCACAGTTATCTAGCTAACTAACACCTAGCCATCAGGCTAGCCAGCTGACTTAACTAGCTGTCCTGAACTACTAGCCTGCTTGCTACCAAGTTAACTTAACTAGATGGCTACCTACCTAGCCAGCTGTCCAGACAGCTCACTATACTAGCTGACTTTACCAGCTAGCCAGTTTGCTAGTCAGCTGACTTAACTTGCTGACATCACTAGTTAGCCAAGTAGCTATATAACTGACAACTTGCTAGCTACCTAACTGGCCATTTTGCTATCCAGCTCTCTTAGCTAGCTGAATTAACCAGCTAGCCTTCTGGCTACCTACCTGACTTAACTTGTTTGCTACCTAGCTAGCCAGCTGGCTAGCCAGCTAACTTACCTAGCTGAGTTAACTAGCTAGTTACCTAGCTGGCCA
>NW_007174548.1:0-698 GCF_000164805.1 Carlito syrichta
ATGTGACTTAACTAGCTAGCCATCTGACTAGACAGCTGACATAACTATCTAACTACCTAGATAGCCAGCTGGCTATCAGATGATTTAATTGCCTAGTTTCATAGCTATCAAGCAGGCTAGCCAGTTGACATAACTAGCTGACTCCACGCAGTAGACAGCTGGCTATCAAGCAGACTTAACTAGCTAGCTACCAAACTAGCCAGTTGAATTAAATAGCTGATTTATCTAGCTAGCTACCTAGCTAGCTTTCATATAGCTACCTGACTTAACTAGCTGACTTAAGTAGCTAGCTAGCTGACATATCAAGCTGACTTAATTGGCTACCTACCTAGCTACACAGCTGAATTAACTATGTGAAATAACTAGCGAGCCAGAGGGCTACACATCTGATGTGACAAGCTGACTTAACTAGCTAGACAGCTGGTTAGTCAGCTGACTAAACTAGCTGACTCAATTAGATGGCCAGGTTGCTAACCAGCTGCCTTAATTTCCTAACTACCTAGTTAGCCAGTAGCCTAGTCAGCTGACTTAACTAGCTGACGTACCGAAATAGGTAGCTGGCTAGCCAGAAGACTAAACTAGCTAGCTACCAAGCTAGACTGCTGTATAGCCAGCTGACTTAACTAGCTGATATAACAAAATAGCCTGATGGCTAGCCTAAACTGCTGGCCAGCGAGCTGACTTAACTAGGTGACTTA
>NW_007174549.1:0-776 GCF_000164805.1 Carlito syrichta
AGCCAGCTGGTTAGTCAGCGGACTAAACTAGCTGACTCAATTAGATGGCCAGGTTGCTAACCAGCTGCCTTAATTTCCTAACTACCTAGTTAGCCAGTAGCCTAGTCAGCTGACTTAACTAGCTGACTTACCGATATAGGTAGCTGGCTAGCCAGCAGACTAAACTAGCTAGCTACCTAGCTGGACAGCTGTATAGCCAGCTGACTTAACTAGCTGACATAACGAAATAGCCTGATGGCTAGCCTAAACTGCTGGCCAGTGAGCTGACTTAACTAGGTGACTTAACTTGCTAGCCAGCTGGCTAACCAACTGACTTAACTAGCTAGGTACCCTGCTAGGCAGCTGGTTAGCCAGCTGACTTAATTAACTGACTTAACTAGCTAGCCAGTTGACTTAACTAGCTGACTTAACTATCTAGCCAGCTGGCTGGCCAGCTGAATTAACTAGCTGACTTAACCAGCTAGGGAGCTGGCTAGCTAGCTGACAACTAACTTGCTACCTACATAGCTATCTAGCTAGCCAGCTGACGTAACTAGCTGAATTAACTGGCTACCTAGCTGCCATAAATGACTGACATATATAGCTAGCTTCCTAACTGGCCAGATGACTTAACTAGCAAAACAAACTAGCTAGCCAGATGGCTAGCCATCTGACTTAACTAGTTTTTTAGCTAGCTAACAGATGGATAGCCAACTGACTTAATGAGCTGACTTAATCAGCTAGCCAGCTGGTTGCCAGCTGACTTAACTAGCTGACTTAATTTGCTATCCAACTGG
>NW_007174550.1:0-2591 GCF_000164805.1 Carlito syrichta
TGGATTAACTAGTTATCCAGCTGGCTAGCCAGCTGACTTAACTAGTGCTCAAGCTCTCTACTCATCTAGATAGCCAGCTTTCTTAACTAGTTGACTTAATTAACTAACCAGCTGTCTAAACAACTGACTTTACTAGATCAATACCGAGCTAGCCAGTGGGCTAGCCAGGTGACGTAACTAGCTTTTTAAACTATCTGGCCTGCTTTCTAGCCAATTGAATTTACTAATTTGCTACATAACAAGCAAGCTGGCTCTCCAGCTGAATTAACTAGGTGACTTATCTTTCTAGCAAGCTGTCTAGCCAGCTGACTTAACTGGCAAGCTACCAAGCAAGCCAGCAGGCTAGTCAGCTGACTTAACTCAGTCACTTAACTATCTAGCCAGCAGGCTAGACAGCTGACATAACTAGCTAACTCCCTAGCTGACATGCAGGCCTGCCAGCTGACTTAACTGGATGAATTAACTAGCTACCCAGCTGGCTATCCAGCTGACTTAAGTGGCTAGCTAGCTACCTAGCGAGCAGGCTAGCCAGCTGACTTAAGTAGCTGACTTAACGAAGTATCCAGCTGGCTAGCCAGCAGACGTAAGTAGCAAGGTGCCTAGCTAGACAAGTGAATAGCTAGCTGACTTATCTAGCTGACATTGCTAGACACATGATGGCTAGCCAGCAGACTTAACTAGCTACCTACCTACATAGCCCACTGGCTTGTCAGCTGACTTGACTACCTAACTATGTAGCTAACCTGCTGGCAAGCGAGCTGACTTAACTAGGTGACTAAACTAGCTAGCTAGCTGGCTAACCAGCTGACTTAACTAGCTGTCTATCCTTATATGCAGGTGTCTAACCAGGTGACTTAACTCGCTGACTAAACTAGCTAGCAACCTGACTTAACTAGCTGACTTAACTAGCTAGCTACCTAGATACTGAGCTGACTTAAATAGTTGATTTAACTAGCTTGCTAAATATCTAGCTATCAGGTAGCTTGGTGACTTAACTAGCTGACTTAACAAGCTAGCTAGCTGACATATATAGCTGAGTTAACTAGCTAGCTTCTTAGCTAGCCAGAGGACTTAACTAACTGAAATAACTAGCGAGCCAGCTGGCTACCCATCTAATGTAACAAACTTTTTACCCAGCTAGCCAGCTGTCTAGACAACAAGCTTAACATGCTGACTTAACGAGATAGCCACCTACCTAGCTAGCCAGCAGCCTAACCAACCGATTTAAGTAGCTGACTTAAAGTAGCCAACTGGCTAGCCAGCAGACTTAGCTAGCTAGCTACCTGCCTAGGCAGTTGAATAGCCAGCTGACTTAACTAGCTGACATAACTAGATAGTCTGATGGCTAGCCAGCTGATTAACTAGCTACCTATCTACATAACATGCTGGCTGCCAGCTGAATTAATTACCTACCTACCTAGCTAACATGCTGGCCAGCGTGCTGACTTAACTAAGTTACGTAACTAGGTAGTCAACTGACTAGCCAGCTGCTTTAACTAGCTAGCTACCCTGCTAGGCAGCTGGCTAAAAAGTTGACTTAACTAACTGACTTAACTAGATAGCTACCTAGCTAGCCAGCTGCCTGGCCAGATGACTTAACCAGCTGTCTTAACCTGCTAGCCAGATGACATGCCAGCTGAATTAATTAAGAAGCCAGCTGAATGGCCAACTGAATTAAATTGCTCTCTTTACCAGCTAGCCAGCAGGCTAGCCAGCTGACTTACTTAGCTAACTACCTGGGAAGGCAATTGAATTCACTAGCTCACTTAACTAGCTATCCCACTTGCTACCCAGCTGACTTAACTAGCTTGCTATCTTGATAGCCAGCTGGCAAGCCAGCTGGCTGAACTAGTTGACTTAACCAGCCAGCCAGCTCCCTAGCCAGCTGATTCAATTAGATGATTTAACTAGTGAGCCGCTGGCTATCCAGCTGATTTAACAAACTCTCTACCTAGCTGGCTAGCTGGCTAGCCATCTGAATTAACTAGCTGACTTATATAACTGGCCTGATTGCTACTCAGCTGAATTAACTAGCTGGCTAAATAGCTAGCAAGTTGGATAACCAGCTAACTTAACTAGCTAGCAAGTGGTCTAGACAGCTTACCTAATTTACTAGTTACCTAGCTAGCCAACTGTCAAGCCAGCTGACTTAACTAGGTGACATAACTAGCTAGCCAGCTGGCTATCTGGCTGACATAACTGCCTGGCTACATAGCTAGCCAGCTGGATATTCAGCTGACTTAACTAGCTAGGTACCTACACAGCCCGCTGGTTTGCAAGCAGACTTAGTACCTAGTTACCTAGCTAACCATCTGGCTAGTGAGTTGATTTAATTAGGTTGCTTAAAAAAGCTAGCTAACTGGCTAGCCAGCTGATTTAATTAGCTAGTTACCCAGCTAGGCAGCTAGCTAGCCAGCTGACAACTCGCTGGCTTAACAAGCTAGCAACTGACTTAACTAGCTGACTTAACCAGCTAGCTACCTAGCTAACCAGCTGTCATAGCTAGCTGGCTTAACTAGCTAGCTACCTACCTAGCTAGCTAGCCAGGTGACTTAACAGGCAGACTTAACTAGCTAACTAGCTGATATGAC
>NW_007174551.1:0-3101 GCF_000164805.1 Carlito syrichta
AACGAGTTAAGACAGATAATTAAAGTCACCATCTAGCAAGTTTAGAAAATGAATAAGCTATATAGCTAGCTAGCTGGTTAAGGCAGTTAGATAGCTAGGCAGCTAACTATATAAGTCAGTTTGCTACCTGGTAGCTACCTAGTTAGCAAACTATTTAAGTCAGATGGCAATCTACATAACTATCAAGCTAACTATTTAAGTCAGCTGACTAGCTAAGTAGTTAGCTAATTAAGGCAGCTAGTTAAGTCAGCTGGCTAAGCAGCTCACTTGCTAGTTGGTGAGCTAGTTTATTCAGTTGGTTAGCCAGCTGGATAGCTGGTTAATTCAGCTAGTTAAGAGAACTGGCTAGTCAACTGACAAGGTAGGTACCTAGCAAGTTAAGTCAGCTAGATAGCTAAATGGCTAGGTAGTGATGTCAGCGAGTTAAGTCAGCTGGCTAGCCAACTGGCTAGCTGGTTAAGTTACGTAGTTTAGTCAGCTGTCTAGCCAGCTGACTAGGTAGCTAGCTAGCTAAATAAACCAGCTTTCTAGCAAGCGGGCTAGTTGTTCAATTCACCTAGTTAAGTCAGCTGGCTAGCCTGCTGGCTAGTTAGTTAGCTGACTAGTTAAGTCAGCTGGCTAGCCAGCTTGCTAACTCTAGTCAGCTAGGTAAGTCAGATGGCTAGAGAGCTGGCTAGATAGATAGCCAGCTAGTTAAGTCAGCTGGCTAGCCAGCTGACTAGCTGGTTAAGTCAGCTAGTTATTTCAGCTGACAACCAGCTCCCTAGCTAGTTAAGTCAACCCATTAATTCAGGTTGCTATCCAGCTGGTTAGCTAGTTTAAAAGTTAATAAATTCAGGTGGGCAGCCATCTGGATAGCTAGCTATTTCAGCTAGTTAAGTCATCTGGCTAGCTAGGAAGCAAGCTACATAAGACAGCTAGTTATGCCAGGTAGCTAGCTAATTAAGTCAGCTAGATAAGTCAGCTGGCTAGCTAGAGAGCTAGCTAGGTAGCTAGGTAGTTAAGCAAGCTAGTTAAGCCAGGTGACTACCTTGGTCCCTAGCTGGTTATGTCAGCTAGTTGAGTCAGCTTGCAAGCTAGATAAGTCAATGAATTAAGACAAGTGGCTAGCCAGGTGCCTAGTTAGGTAGCTAGTTAGTTAAGTCTGCAGGCTAGACAGTTAATTAGTAGTTAAATAAACTAGTTAAGTAAGCTCAATAGCCAGTTGGATAGCTAGGTAGCTAAGTAGTTTAGTCAACTGGCAAGCCAGCAGACTATGTAGATATCTAGCTGTTAAGTCAGCTGGGTATCCAGCTGACTAGCTAGGTACCTAGGCAGTTAGGTCAGCCAGCTAGCTAGCTGGCTAGCTAGTTAAGTCATCTAGTTAATTCAGCTGGCTATACAAGTGGCTACTTAGGTACCTAGATAGTTAAGTCAACTGTCTATTCTGCTGGTTATATAGTTAAGTCACCTAGTTAAGTCAGCTGGCTAGTCAGCTGGCAAGCTAGATAGCTGGCCACTTACATCAGCTGGTTAGACAGCTGGCTAGTTAGTTAAGTCAACTACTTAAGTCACCTTGCTAGCCAGCTGGCTAGCTATATATCAACCTGGTTAATTCAGCTGACTAGCAAGCAGGCCAGCTGTTTAAGTCAGCAAGTTAAGTCAGTTGACTAGAAGCTGCCTAGCTTGGTAGCAAGCTAGTTAAATTAGTCGGCTATACAGCAGTCTAGCTAATTAAGACAGCAAGTTATGTCAGCTGGCTAGTTAAATCAACTTGTTAGCCAGCTGGCTAATTTGTTAAATCAGGAAGTTAAGTCAGTTGGCTAACCAAGTGACTATCTAGTTAATTCAGCTATTTAAATGAGCTAGTTATCTGGCTGGCTAGCTAGGTGGCTAGTTAGTTAAGCCAGTTGCCTAGCTGAATGCCTATCTAGTTAAGTCAGCTAGTTAAGTAAGCTTGTTAGCTGGCACACTAGCTAGGTGTCTGGCAAGTTCAGCTGGCTGGTTAACAGGCTGGTCAGATATGTGGCCCGCTAGTTAAGCCAGCTGGCTAGCAAGCTTATCAGTGGGTTGCTGGCTAGTTAATCCAGCTGACTATCTGACTGCCCAGTCAGCTGGATGGCTATTTAATCTGGCTGGCTAGCCACATGGTCAGCACACTAGCTAGCTAGCCAGCTGTCTATCGAGCTAGATATCCAGGTAGCTAGCTAGTTAAGCCAGCTGGCTAGCCATGTAGACAACCATTAACAAGCTCCTTAAGTCTGCTGGCTAGCCATCTATCCAGCAAAGTAGCTAATCAGCTTGTTAAGTCATCTAGCTTGCCAGCTAGCTAGTTAAGTAAGCTAGCAACGCAGCTAACTATTCAGCTAGCTAGTGAAGTCAGCTAGATAGACAGTTAGATAGCTTTTTTGCTAGCTAGTTATGTCAGCTAGATAGCCAGCCAGCTAGTCAGCTAGCTAGTTAAATCAGATAGCAAATCAGCTATTTACTTAGCTAACTAGTAGGCTGGCAACTCAGCTATCTGGTCAGATAACTAATGGGCTCGCTCAATTTCCATCAGGTCAGCTAATTAGTCGACTCGCCTGCAAACCGGTCAGAAAACTAGTAATCTCGCTCGCCAGTCAACAGGTTCACTAAATTGTCGGCTGGCTCAGAGGCCAACAAGTCAACTAACTAGTCGGCTTGCTCGCCAACTGAGTACTTTAATCAACTCACTGGTCAGCTCGATCGCTGGTCGACGAGTTAAGGCAGCTCACATGTTGGGTCACTTGCCGGTTGACTAGTTAAGTCAGCTTACTGGTTGACTCATTTGCCAGCTGACTAGTTAACTCTTCTGAGCATTCGGCTCACTCCCTAGCCAACTAAAGTCAGCTGACCAGTCAGATCACTCGCTGGCTGACTAGTTAAGTCAGCTGACCATTCGGCTCACTTGCCAACCGAATATTTAAGTCAGCTGACCAGTCGGCTCACTAGCCGGCTGACTAGTTGTCAGCTCACCTGTGACCTCACAAGCCAGCTGACAAGTTAAGTAAGCTAACCGGTCAGCCGACTAGCCGGCCAATTATTTAAGCCAGCTAACTAATCGGCCGACTAGTCAGCCAAGTGGTCAGCTGACAAGTTAG
>NW_007174552.1:0-457 GCF_000164805.1 Carlito syrichta
GGTGAGTTACCTTAACTGGCCAGCAGGCCAAGAAACCAACTGTTGAGCTGACTTAACTAGCAGGCGGTGAGCAAGTCAACTAGTTAGCTGATATATTACCTGCAATCTTGCCAAGATAGTCGACCTGTTGGGTGGCGAGTGATCCGACTATTTTGCTGACCAGTAGGCAGATGAGTGAGTCGACTAGTTAGCTGACCTGATGGAAAGTGAGCCCACTAATTAGCTGACCAGCTAGCTGAGTTGTGAGATGACTAGTTAGCTTTAAGTAACTAGCTGATTTGCTAGCTGACTTAACTAGCTACCAGACTAGCTAGATGGATATCCAGCTGACATAACTACCAAGCAAACAAGCTATCTAGCTGTCTAGGTAGCCGACTTAACTAGCTAGCTAACTGGATAGTTAGCTTGCTAGTTGACTTAACTATCTAGCTGATTAGCTAGCTGACTAGCTAGCTGA
>NW_007174553.1:0-716 GCF_000164805.1 Carlito syrichta
CCTAGCACTTGGGAAGGCCGAGACAGGAAGATGGCTGGAGCCCATGAGCTTGAGACCAGGCTGGACACAAAAGCAAGCCTCCACCTTGACCCAAAGCAACATCCAGAAAACTTTGGGTGAGTGCAGACCTTGGTGGGGGATCGTCTCTGATCCAGAGTTCAAAACCAGGCAGGAAGTCCAGAATGTCAACCAAATGGAAAGCCTGTGATTGCAGCAGTTTGTGAGGCCCAGGACAAGAGGATGGCCCCAGTTTGGTGGTCTGAGAGCAGCCTGGGCAACCTAGTGAGGAAAGAAAAGAAAGAAGGAAAGAAAGATAGAAAGAATGAAATCCATTCTCAAGCAAACCTTCTGCCCTCATTCCTTACCTGCCAACCCTCCCAAATATGAGGGTCCCAAAAGCTTGGCACATTCCAGCCCCAACACCCCCTCCACTCAATGACTGTCCCTGCTTAGATTTGGGAGTTCCTGAGACTCCCTGGCCCAGGTTGCTGACTCTCCTTTCTGAGATGAGAAATGTGCCCCATGCAGGATGAACTTCTGACTTGGCAATGAGGACCCTCAACCAAGAAAGGCCAGGGACACATCCCTCACCAAGAGACATTTCTTCCCCGCCAAATTTCATATTTCCAGACTCTAAAGCCAGGCTCCTTTTTGAACACAGCATGTGCAGTTGAGAATCTGAGTACAATTCTATAGTTTTGGGATATAGGGTCTGG
>NW_007174554.1:0-793 GCF_000164805.1 Carlito syrichta
AGGGGCCTGCTCTCAACCACCTCAGCCTCCACCAGCTGACCCCCGGCGATCATTGTTCTGCGGACTCCAAAATGAACGGAACAACCAGTGTGCACCACCATACTCAGCTAATATTTTTAGCTTCTTGTAGAGATGAGATCTCACCAAGGTGCCCAGGCTGGTCTCACACCTGGTGCCTTAGACCATCCTCTCAGCTCAGACCCCCATAGCGCCGGGATGACAGGCATAAGTCCCTGCGCCCTCCCTCAACCCTGCTCTCGGTGGCCCAACATGATGTCTACTCCCTTCTGACCACCCGGGACCCCAGAGAGGGCAGTCTGAGTGGCCTTCTGAACCCTCCCATGGGGAAGCGCCTGGTGCAAGAGCGTGTCTCCAACGGGGCGCCCACCCCACGTCCTTCCTGTTTTTCAGGGTGGATACGCTGGCTCCTCTCAGGGCTGCTTTGGGGAAAGTGAGGGTCTGACTCTCAAACCTGCGGGGACATGGGGATGGACAGTTGACTCATGCCTATCTCCTTGACACATGGGGAGGCAAAGATGGGAAGATGGCCAGTGTTCCGTATCTCGAGACCAGGCTAGACACCATAGCAAGCCCCCACCTGGACCCCGATCAAAACCCAGAAAACCTTGGGTGAGGTCAGACCTCGACAGGCAGATTGCCTCCAGCCCAGAGTTCAAGACAAGGCAGGAAGACCAGGATGTTGGCCAAATGGAAAGTCTGTGATTGCAGCAGTTTGGGATGCCCAGGCCAAGAGAATAGCCCGAGTTGGGGCATTTTTAGAGAAGTCGGTGTA
>NW_007174556.1:0-813 GCF_000164805.1 Carlito syrichta
CCTGCTGGTTCATTTTTAACAAAGGATAGAGGCTGGGCTTGGGGGACCCGGGGGGTCAGCCTCATCATCCCAGCACTTTGGAAGGTCAAGGTCAGCAGCCAGTCCGAGTGCACAGCCCGAGACCTGCCCAGGCACCTCAGCAAGACCTTGTCTCTACCCTCCATCCCTAATGAGGTGGGTATGGTTGTACATGCCTGTTGTTCAGGCTCCCCAGAAGGCTGGGGAAAGTCTCGACAGCACAGAGTGAGCCACTGCCCTCCAGCCTGTGTGACAGAGTGAGACTCCTACTCAAAGAAAAAAAGGAAAAAAAAAGAAGAGCATCCATTTGTGTATGGAGTTGGAATCATCATGATCAGACAGAGATCATTTAGGAAGGAGTCCCCAGGCTTGGGTCTAGAGTTACTGAAAGATGGTGGATTGGCAGAGAATCAGGCTGTGGCTTTAGGAAGCCGAGGCCTGTGACCACTGGAGCCCAGGTGATTGAGACCAGCCTGGGCCACGAGGTGGGACCTCGTCGCTCCCCGTAATGCAAACACTGAAATCTTGCATGGTGGCACCCACAGTCCCAGCTACACGGGATGCGATGGCCAACATCCAGGGGCATTCCCTCACATCGCCCCTGCCAACAAAATGTGCGAGTCCAGTCCAGGCTCCGTGGCTCACATCCATCAAGCCCACGTTCTGGGAGGTCAAGGTGGGAGGCTGCTTGAGCCAAGGGATGGGAGACCAGCCCGGGTGACGTGACCAGACCTCTTAGCAAGAGTTTCCAAAAATCGATTCAGCATGGTGACCTCCAGAGTCCTGGTTGCTCGG
>NW_007174557.1:0-652 GCF_000164805.1 Carlito syrichta
CAGGCACCATGGCTCACATCCATCAGACCCACGTTCTGGGAGGCCAAGGTGGGAGGCTGCTTGAGCCAAGGGGTGGGAGACCAGCCCGGGTGACGTGGCCAGACCTCTTAGCAAGAGGTTCCAAAATCGATTCAGGCATGGTGACCTCCAGAGTCCTGGTTGCTCGGGCTCTGATGTGGGAGGACCTCCTGAGCCAGACAGGTTGAGGCCCAGGGAGACATAGTCATCATGACCCAGCTTGGCCCACGAGGTACTTGCAAACAAAAAAGACACTTCCTACTTGTGTCACAAACTGCACCCACTGTTTTCCAGAGAAAGGTCTGCGTGGGCGGGGGAAGATGGAGTGATCGGGAGAGAAAGATGCGCTTCCCCTGCCTAAAGGTGGCAGACAGTGCTTCTGGAACCTTGGTTGGCCACAGCATTGTCGAACTGCCTTGATTGCTCTGCGCCTGATGGCCACCCTAGCTACAGGTCATCTGTTCCATGAGCTCACACACATCTTTGCTGTGGGGAACGAGTGTGGAGGGTGGAGGCAGGAATTCTTTGGCACCTGGCTGATGCATTGGATGGACCTCCCCAGTGGCCACCTTTGTAACCTCCATGAATGACAGCCCAGAAAGTGCCTTTTCATCTCCCATCACTGAGGTGACTC
>NW_007174558.1:0-596 GCF_000164805.1 Carlito syrichta
CAGCCCGGGTGACGTGGCCAGACCTCTTAGCAAGAGTTTCCAAAAATCGATTCAGGCATGGTGACCTCCAGAGTCCTGGTTGCTCGGGCTCTGATGTGGGAGGACCTCCTGAGCCGACAGGTTGAGGCCCAGGGAGACACAGTCATCATGACCCAGCTTGGCCCACGAGGTACTGGCAAACAAAAAAGACACTTCCTACTTGTGTCACAAACTGCACCCACTGTTTTCCAGAGAAAGGTCTGCATGGGCGGGGGAAGATGGAGTGATCGGGAGAGAAAGATGCGCTCCCCCTGTCTAAAGGTGGCAGACAGTGCTTCTGGAACCTTGGTTGGCCACAGCATTGTCGAACTGCCTTGATTGCTCTGCGCCTGATGGCCACCCTAGCTACAGGTCATCTGTTCCATGAGCTCACACACATCTTTGCTGTGGGGAACGAGTGTGGAGGGTGGAGGCAGGAATTCTTTGGCACCTGGCTGAAGGCATTGGATGGACATGCCCAGTGGCCACCTTTGAAACCTCCCATGAATGACAGCCCAGAAAGTGCCTTTTCATCTCCTATCCCTGAGGGTGGCTCCTCTCCCTGGGAGGCAGGGGTG
>NW_007174559.1:0-784 GCF_000164805.1 Carlito syrichta
GAGCCAGACAGGTTGAGACCCAGGGAGACATAGTCATCATGACCCAGCTTGGCCCACGAGGTACTTGCAAACAAAAAAGACACTTCCTACTTGTGTCACAAACTGCACCCACTGTTTTCCAGAGAAAGGTCTGCGTGGGCAGG
The DNA here is from genome assembly GCF_000164805.1 of Carlito syrichta. Classification (NCBI taxonomy): domain Eukaryota; kingdom Metazoa; phylum Chordata; class Mammalia; order Primates; family Tarsiidae; genus Carlito; species Carlito syrichta. Next base: position 144 of record NW_007174559.1, read on the forward strand.
GGAAGATGGAGTGATCGGGAGAGAAAGATGCGCTTCCCCTGCATAAAGGTGGCAGACAGTGCTTCTGGAACCTTGGTTGGCCACAGCATTGTCGAACTGCCTTGATTGCTCTGCGCCTGATGGCCACCCTAGCTACAGGTCATCTGTTCCATGAGCTCACACACATCTTTGCTGTGGGGAACGAGTGTGGAGGGTGGAGGCAGGAATTCTTTGGCACCTGGCTGAAGGCATTGGATGGACGTGCCCAGTGGCCACCTTTGTAACCTCCATGAATGACAGCCCAGAAAGTGCCTTTTCATCTCCCATCACTGAGGGTGACTCATCTCCCTGGGAGGCAGGGGTGGTGGTGGTGGTGGTGATTATTATTATATGAAGTCAGAATCCCACCCTGTCACCCAGACCAGAGCCCAGGGTCATGCTCATGGCCACAGAGGACTCCACCTGCTGGGCTCAGGTGATCCTCCTGTCTAGGCCCCCCGAGTGGCTGGAACCACACGACTGCATCGCCATGCCTGGCTAATCTTTTAATTTATTTTTGTTGCCCGAGCCGAGGTCTCACCCCATTTCCCAGGCTGGTGTCAAACCCGCATGCGCAGGCCGTCCACTTGCCTGGGCCTCTGAAAGGTGGGGATGCCAGTCTG
>NW_007174560.1:0-1161 GCF_000164805.1 Carlito syrichta
TGCTGGGCTCAGGTGATCCTCCTGTCTAGGCCCCCCGAGTGGCTGGAACCACACGACTGCATCGCCATGCCTGGCTAATCTTTTAATTTATTTTTGTTGCCCGAGTTGAGGTCTCGCCCCATTTCCCAGGCTGGTGCGCAGGCTGTCCACTTGCCTGGGCCTCTGAAAGGTGGGGATGCCAGTCTGAGAACCTGATCCCGGCCTGTGGTTGTGGTGGCGGTGGTGGTGGTGATTATTATTATTTGGAGTCGGAGTCACACTCTTGTCACCCAGGCTGGAGCACAGAGGCACGCTCACAGGCTGGAAACAGGCCTGTGACACAACATTCGGCTCATCTTTGGATTTATATTTGATGGCCGAGACAAGGTTTCGCCCCATGTCCTGGGCTATTGTCGAACCTACAGGCTCAGGCCTTCCACTCGCCTGGGTCTCTGAAGGACCCGAATGCCAGACTGGGCCCTTTAGCCAGGCTTGGGGTTGTGGTGGTGGTAGTGGTTGGTATTATTATTCTGAGTTGGAGTCCCACTGTCTCCCTGGTCAGAGCACAGGGTCCTGCTCATGACCACCACAGCCTCCACTGGCTAGGCTCCTGCAGTACACCTGCAACAGTGTCCCGAGTGGCCAGAGAGACAGGTGTGCACCACCAAACTCAGCTCATATTTTTGTCTTTTTGTAGAGACAAGGTCTCACTAAGGTGCCCGGGTTTGTCTCGAACCCAGGGGCTCAGGCCATCCTCTTGCCTCAGCCACCCAGTTCACTGGGATGACAGGCATGAGCCCTCATGCCCGGCCTCCCCACCCCTCTTGGGACCCCACCTCATGGCCCACTCCCTTCTGAAGACACAGGAACCCAGAGGGGGCACCCAGAGTCACCCACCGAGCCCACCCCAGGAGGAGCACCTTGCGCAGGGGTGTGTTTCTGTGGGGGCGCCCACCCCTTAACCCACCATGTTCTCCAGAGTGGACCCACTCCCTCCTCCACAGGGGTTGCCTGGTGGAAGGGGAGGATGTGACTCTCAAACCATCAGGGGTTCGGGGACTGCTGGGCGACTCATGCATGTCTCCACAGCAGTCAAGGAGTACAATACAGGAAGATGGCCAGACCCTGGGAGCTTGAGACCAGACTGGACATTGTAGCAGCCCCAACCTCGACCCCAAGAAA
>NW_007174561.1:0-703 GCF_000164805.1 Carlito syrichta
TTGGGAGGTCAAGGCCAGCACCCAACATGACCCTTATAGGCCGAGACTCACCGGGGTACATCCGCGAGACCTCGTCTCTGCATTCCATAACAAGTGAGCTGGAAGTGGTGGTGTGTGCCTGTCTTTCCAGCTCCTCAGAAGGCTGGGGAAAGGCTTGCCACTGCCTGGTTGGCTGAGGCTGCGGTGGCTGGGAACGAGCCACCACTTCCAGGCTGGGAAATGGAGGGACACTCTGACTCAAAGAAAAAAAGGAAAAAATGAAGAAAAGAAGAAGATCCATTTGTGTATGGAGTAGGGATCATCGTCGACAGACAAAGATCATATGGGAAGAGGGACCCAGGCTTTTGCCTAACGTTGCCAAAAGAAGATGGACCAGAAAACAGTAGCGCTGTGGCTTTGGTAGGCCGAGGCAGGAGACTGCTGGAGCCTGGGAGTTCAAGACCAGCCTAGGACATGTATCGAGACCTCACTGCTCCCCAGAATGCAAACACTGATGTCAAGCGTGGTGGCGCCCATGGTCCTGGCTACACGGGATGCGGTGCCCTCCATCCCAGGATGTTCCTTTGTATCACCACCGCTGACAGAACATTCAAGTCAAGGTCAAGCACCGTGGCTCATGGCCATCAGCCCTGTGCCCTGGGAGGCTGAGGGGGAAGGATGCTTGAGCCCAGGGGTCAGAGACCAGCCGAGGCAGGAGTACTGG
>NW_007174562.1:0-659 GCF_000164805.1 Carlito syrichta
CTCAGTGTGGACCTTGGGCTCCTGGGCTCCAACCATCCTCCAGCCTCGGCATCCCAGAGCACTGGGATTCCAGGTGTGGGCCCCCACATTGGGCCTTCTGGTTTGTTTTTGATGAAGGATTAAGGCTGGGCTTTGGGGCGTAGCCTCACCATCCCAGTGCTTTTTGATGCCACAGCCAGTAGCCAAACTGAGCCCATGGGACAAGACCCACCCGGGCACCTCAGTGAGACCTCGTCTCTACCGTGTATCCCATATAAGCCGAGTGTATTGGCATGCGCCTGTTGTTCTCACTCTGCAGCTGCTGAGGCTGCAGTGGCCAGGAGCGAGCCTCCACCCTCCAGCCTTGGTAATGTAGTGAGAATCCAACTCAAAGAAATAAAAGAAAAAAGGAAAAAAAGAAGAGCATCCATTTGTGTATGGAGTTGGGATCATTGTGAACAGACAGAGATCCTTTGTAAAGGAGGTCCCAGCCTTCGACTCCGAGTTCCTGAAAGATGTTATAACAGCATTCAATTGGGCTGTGGCTTTGGGAGGCCATTGAAGGGGAGTTCTGGAGCCTGGGATTTCGAGACCAACCTGGGCCACGTGGTGAGATGACATCGCTCCTCAGAACGCAAACAGTGAAGTCATGTTTTGATGACTCCATCGGTCCTGGCTAC
>NW_007174563.1:0-611 GCF_000164805.1 Carlito syrichta
AATGTAGTGAGAATCCAACTCAAAGAAATAAAGAAAAAAGGAAAAAAAGAAGAGCATCCATTTTGTGTATGGAGTTGGGATCATTGTGAACAGACAGAGATCCTTTGTAAAGGAGGCCCCAGCCTTCGACTCCGAGTTCCTGAAAAGATGTTAGAACAGCATTCAATTGGGCTGTGGCTTTGGGAGGCCACTGAAGGGGAGTTCTGGAGCCTGGGATTTCGAGACCAACCTGGGCCACGTGGTGAGACGACATCGCTCCTCAGAACGCAAACAGTGAAGTCATGTTTGATGACTCCATCGGTCCTGGCTACAAGAATTTGGTGGCCTCCATCCTGGGGCATTCCTTTGGCATCACCGAGGCTGACAGAATGTGCGAGTCCAGGCAGGTCACCATGGCTCATGGCTGTCAGTCCCGTGCCCTAGGAGGCCAAGGAGGGATGCTGTCTGAGCCCAGAGATCAGAGACCAGCCTGTGCAATGTGTCCAGACCTCGTCTCATTTAGTGGTCCCCCAAATCGAGTCAGGTGTAGTGACCCCTCAGATCTCGATTGTCCTGGGACCGAAGTGGGAGGATCACCTGTGCCCCACAGGTTGAGGTCCAAGGAGCCGTGT
>NW_007174564.1:0-740 GCF_000164805.1 Carlito syrichta
TCTGGGTTGGGGTCTGACGCTGTGTGCCTCAGCCAGGGTGGCCCCGGAGTTCCAGAGCTCCAAAGTTCCAAAAGGCAGGCTGTAAATGATGAGAGTGGCACTGGGTCCCTACAGAGTATTCAGCCAGTAATGGAACCGGTGTCTCTGAGGGGCGGGCGCTCAGAGCCTCCCTGTGCGACCTGCGGTGCCAGGTGCCGGCCGGCCGGGGAGAGAGCTGGAGGGAGCAGGGACCCAAAACTTCCCCGCACGCTGCAATACCTGGCCTTAGGAAATGAGGTAAAGTTTGTTGCTGGGTGGGCAGGGCAATGGAAGTCTCTTCCTGGAGAATGGCAAGGCAGTTTAAGCAGATCTGTTTTTCTCCGCTTGTCTGGGTCCTCTGATTTGGGGTCTCACGCTGAGTGCCTCAGCCAGGGTGGACCCGGAGTTCCAGAGCTCCAAAGTTCCAAAGGGCAGGCTCTAGACAGCAAGAGTGGCGCTGGGACCCAACAGAGGACTTCAGCCAGAAATGGAACCAGCGTCTCTGAGGGGCGGGTGCCCAGAGCCTCCCTGTGTGACCGGCGGCTTGATGCCGGGTGCCCGGGCTGGAGACAATGCAGCCGGGGAGGGATCTGGAGGGGGCTGGGACCGGAGACTTCCACACACGAGTAGAACGGCAGCAGTGGGGCGGGGGCGCAATATCTGGCCTTGCGTGGGACTGAAGTTCCCGGGCCTGCCCCCAGCGCGGTTGGTGGTGGGCTGGG
>NW_007174565.1:0-1007 GCF_000164805.1 Carlito syrichta
GGCTGGGGGATGGGGGTAGCGAAGTGATAGCCTTTTGGGAACTCACGTTCAGAGAATCTCACCAGTTCACCTATGCCGTCGCCATCTTGCCCCGTCTCCGTAAATAGTTTTTTCTAATTATCTTCTGAACCACCATCTTTCAGGAACTTACGCGCAAAGGCTGAGACCTCCTTCCCCAATGATTTCAGTCTGTTCATGTTGATACCAGCACCATACACAAATGGATTCTCTTCTTTTCTTTCCTTTACTTTTGAGTCAGAGCCTCACTCATTGCTTCGGAGATTTCTTATTTGCTGCCAGAGTCTCCATCAGCTGGGCTGGGACATGGTGGCACGATCGTAGCTCCTGGAACCTTGACCTGTGGGACTCAGGTGGTCCTCCTGCATTGACCCCTGAGCAGCTGGGACTCTGGGGGCCACCATGCCTGACTCAATTTCAGAGACACTCGTGGAGACAAGGACTGGCCACTGTCCTGGGCTGTTCTGACACCTGGGCTCAGGCAGTCTCCCACCTCGGCCTCCCAGTGCACAGGTATGATGGACATGAGCTACGGTGTCTGGCCTGGACTCACCCGTTTGGTTGGCAGGGGCATCAAGGAATGCCCCAGGACCGAGGTCACTGCATCATGTGTAGTCAGGACCACAGGCACCACCGCAGCCGATTCCAGTGTTTACATTCCAGGGAGTGAAGAGTTCTCACTATGTGGCCCAGGCTGGGCTAGAATTCCTGGGTTCCAGAGTTCACCCAACTCAGACTCCCAAAGCCACAGCCCAACTGCCTGCCAATCCACCGTCTTTCTGGAACTCTAGGTCCAAGTCTGGGTCTCTTTCCAAATGATCTCTGTCTGTTCACGATGATCCCATCATACACAAATGGATTTTCTTCTTTTTTTCTTTTTTCCTTTTTTTCTCTGAGTCAGAGTCTCATTCTGTCGCCCAGCCTAGAGGGTGGTGGCTCACTCCCAGCCACCACAGCATAGTCCTGGTGCACTCTGGCTAGACTTTCTC
>NW_007174566.1:0-310 GCF_000164805.1 Carlito syrichta
TTAAGTCAGCTGGCAAGCCAGCGTTATACATTGGTAGCTAGCTAGTTAAGTAAGCTGGCTAGCCATCTGGCTATCTCGTGATGTCAGGTACTTAAGTCAGATGGCTAGCCAGCTGGGTAACGAGTTAAGTCACCTTGTTGAGCCAGCTGCCTAGCCAGCTACTTAGGTGGTTAAGTTAGCTAGTTAATTGAAGTGGCTAGCCATCTGCCTAAAAAGGTACCCAGATAATTAATCAGTTAACTATCCCGCAATCTAGCTTGCTGCATCAGCTAGTTAAGTCAACTGGCTAGCCCCCTGGCTAGGTAGGTAG
>NW_007174567.1:0-669 GCF_000164805.1 Carlito syrichta
TACATTTGGTTTTTATTTTTAGAAGTTTTGTTGCTGCTGATCAGCTTTATATATTAGGATCAGGAATTAGAAACTTTCAGAGAAATTAGTATAGATATGTAGGACTTTAGAATAGCCATTTTGTTAAGAGATTGTAGTCTATTGTTGCAAAAAATGGCCCACCATGAACCTTGGACTGGACTACATCCTATAGAGCCAAGCATGATTTTTGGACTGGGCCACATTCTTTAGGAATTGGTTTAAACTATAATTAAGAGCTTCCATAGCATTGTGTAAGTAGTATTAGCTGACAATAGAAAGGTAATAAAGTTAAAGTTAGTCATCATGGGTATTTTGTGAGCTTTAGAAGTTATTGATTATCAGAACATCATTAGGCTAGTAGGGATTGTTGCACTGCTTTTGAAGAGCATTAACTAGCAAAGGGAACAATAAGACAATCTTGGGGTTTGTCCTTCCTCATACCTGACAAATCATCTGGTGGGTGGGGGATGCCCTTCTTGCACCTGGTTGCGTGTTCATGTGAAATACTTGTGAGACTGTTTGTCTAAAATTTGGTGGCACATACCTGTTGTAACTTTCAATAAATTGCTTCTGCTCATTTCACTGAACAGTTTTCCAATTTCTTTCTTTCTCTTTCTTCCTCTTTATATCTATCCTTCCATCTCTTTC
>NW_007174568.1:0-992 GCF_000164805.1 Carlito syrichta
CAGCTAACTAGTCAGCTTGCTCACCAGTCATGTAGTTAAGTCAGCTCATCAGTACGCTTACTTGCCAGCTTACTTGAGGCAGCTCACACTTCGGCTCACTTGCAGGCCGAGTAGTTAAGTTGACTCAACTGACGGCTCACTTGCCGGCTGACTAGGTAAGTCTTCTGACCAGACAGCTTACTTGCCAGCCGACTAAAGTCAGCTGACCAGTCAGTTCATTCGCTGGCCAACTATTTAATTCAGCTGACCAATTGGCTCACTCACCAGCCGACTAGTTAAGTCAGCTAAATGGTAGGCGAGTAGACGGCCAAGTAGTTAACTAAGCTAACCCATTGGCTGACTAGTTGGCCCACATTTCAGGCATCAAGTTAACTCAGCTAACTAGTAGGCTGAATAGTTAGGCCAGCTAAATAGTGGGCCAGCTAGTACACTGACTAATTAGGTCAGCAAACCAGCCAGACAACTGGTTAAGTGAGCTATCTAGTGGGCCAATACGTCAGTAAACTAGCTAACCCAGATAACTAGTCGACTGATTATTCAGCCGAATGTTAAGCCAGCTAACAAGTTGGCCTAGTAGTCGGCCAATTTTTTTAACCAGCTAAGTAGTCGGCCAACTCATCAGCCAAAATGTTTTCACCCAGCTAACTCGTTAACCAACTACTTAAGTCAGCTAGTTAACTCTTTTAACAATGAGTTAAAACTGTTAGCTAACTCATTAATCAACTCGTTAAGGGTGCTAGCTACCTCGTTAGCCAATTAGTTAAGTCAACTATCTAAGTTAGTCAGCTAACAAGGTAGCTAGCTAAGTCAGCTTGCTAAGTCAGCTAGATCACTAGTTAGCTAACTATTTAAGTCAGCTACTTAAGTCTGCTACCTAACTAGATAGCTAATTATTAAATCAGCTAGATATACAGCTAGTTAAACAGTTAGTTAAATATTGAATTCAGGTAGTTAAGTCAGCTCGCTATCGAGTTAAGTCGGCCAGTTAAGTC
>NW_007174569.1:0-766 GCF_000164805.1 Carlito syrichta
CACATCAGCTATCTAGCTAGTTAAATCAGCTAGTTAAGTCAGCTAGCTGTATGAGAGCTAGCTAGGTAGCTAGCTAGGGAAAACAGCTATTTAAATCAGCTGGCTAGCTAGGGATCTAGCTAGTTAAGTCAGCTAGTAAAGTCAACTGGCTAGCTAGTTAATTCAGTTAGTTAAGTCAGCTGGCTAGCCAGCTGGCTAGCTAGTTAAGTCAACTAGTTAAGTCAGCTGGCTGGCATGCAGGTTATCTAGGTAGTAAGGTAGTTAAGTCAGATGGCAATCCAGCAGGCTATGTATGTAGGTAGCTAGTTAAGTCAGGTGGCTAGCCATCAGGCATCTACTTATGGCAGCTAGTTATTCAGCTGGCTATCCAGGTGTCAAGCTAGGTAGCTTGCTAGTTAAGTGTGCTGGCTATCCAGCTGGCTACCTCGTTAAGTCAGCTAGTTAAGTCAGTTGGCTAACCTGCTGACTAGCTAGGTAGCTAGGCAATTAAATTAGCTTGCTAGTCAGCTGGCTAGCTATTTAATTTAGCTAATTATGTCAGCTGACAAGCCAGCATGCTGGATAGTTAGATAGATAGTTATGTCAGCTGTCTAGCCAGCTGACTAGATACTGAAGTGACCAAGTTAAGTCAGCTGACTAGCCCACTGGCTACCTAGTAGCTTGCTACCTAAGTCAGCTGTCTAGACAGCTGGCTATCTAGATGAGTCACCTAGAAATTCAGCTGGATAGCCAGCTGTCTAGCTATGTAGCAAGCTAGGTTAGTTCA
>NW_007174570.1:0-945 GCF_000164805.1 Carlito syrichta
ACCGGCTTCACTTGCCAGCGAACTAGATAGCCAACCAGTTGACCAGCTAAATTGACTAGCTGACTTTAGTAGATAGCCATCTGACTAGACAACTGGCTTAGCTAGTTAGCCACCTAGCTAGCCAGTCAGTTAGCCAGGTGATTTAACACATTGACTTAACTAGCTAGACAGCCAGCTAGCCAGCCTACTTAATTAGTTAGCAATATACCTTGGAAGGTGGCTAGCCAGCTGATTTAACTAGCTGACAGCCAGCTAGCCAGCTGGCTAGACAGCTGAGTTAACTATGTAGGTACCTAGATAGTCAGTTGGCTAGCCAATTGAATTAACTAGCTGTCTTAACCAGTTATCCAGCTGGCTAGGCACCTGACTCAACTACCTGATTTAACTAGTTAACCAGCTGACTAGCCAGCTTACTTAACTAGCTGATATCCTTAGCTAGCCAGGTGGCTAGTCAGTTGACTTCAATAGCTAGCAACCCATGTATCCCGCTGGATTGCCAGCTGACTTAACAACCTAGCTACCTAGCTAACCAGCTGGCTAGCCAGCTGACTTAAATATCTAGCTACTCAGTAGGCAGCTGGCTAGTCAGCTGACATAACAAGCTGATTAACTAGCTAGCTATCTTACTTAACTAGCAGACTTAACTATCTAGTTTCTTAAATAGCCAGCTAACTTAACCATCTGAAATAACTCGCTAGCTACCTAGTTAGCTATTTAGCTAGCTAGCTGACTTAACTAGCTGACTTAACTAGCTATCCAGCTTACATAAATAGCTGAATTAACTAGCTAGCTACTTAGCTAGCCAGCTGAATTAACTAGCTGAAATATCTAGCTAACCAGCCTTCTAGCCATCTGCATTGATTAGTTTTGACTAGCAAGGGAACAGGCTAACCAACAGACTTAATGAGGTGAATAAACTAGCTAGGAAGTTGGCCAACCAGGAGT
>NW_007174571.1:0-514 GCF_000164805.1 Carlito syrichta
ATCTTGCTGGGAACGAAAAGGAAATCCGGTTCTAGGAGTTCTCATTTGCCAGAATCTACAGGGACTGTTGATAAGGTTTAATCAGCAATCTGGTCCTCAGTATCCCTATATTTTTCAGAGCTACTAGCTCCATAGATACCCTTAATCTCTCCTTACAGATCCCCAAGAACATTCTGTTATCTTGATAGTTGTAATCGAGTTTCTGGCCCAAATATACTTTTGTGTCTTGTGAACATCTAGGAAGACAATCGGGTACTCCAGGAATCAAATGGCATATTGGTACAAAATCACTCGATTCAGGTTACCTCAAATTACAGAAATTTCTTGTGGACGGCCTGTTGGGAATTGGGACTATGGGTTAAGGAGATTCCACATTTTGAAGAGGTCTTGTTAAGGGGAACCAGGAATCTTGGATTCCTGGTTCCCCAATAACCTTATGGGAGTCTTTCCCTTGATATCCAAACAACTGGAATTCTAGGTCAACAGGAAATATCTCAGCGCCTTGCTGAGAATG
>NW_007174572.1:0-429 GCF_000164805.1 Carlito syrichta
GACTATGGGTTAAGGAGATTCCACATTTTGAAGAGGTCTTGTTAAGGGGAACCAGGAATCCAAGATTCCTGGTTCCCCAAGAACCTTATGGGAGTCTTTCCCTTGATATCCAAACAACTGGAATTCTAGGTCAACAGGAAATATCTCAGTGTCTTGCTGAGAATGAAGAAGGAATCTAGGTAATGGGAGTTCTCATACACAGGAAACTACACGGCCTCTTGCTAAGGAAGAATAAGGAATTTTGGTTGCACGAGTCCTCAGTCTAAAAATCCACAGAGCGTCTTACTTAGAAGTAACCATGAATCAGGTTGTTAATGTAGGAATCTGTGTAGTGGGAGTCCTAAAATACAGGAAACTGGACTGCATATTTCTAAGAAAGAATAAAGAATCTGGGTTACACGTGTCCTCAATCCCTAAAAAACTTCAGTG
>NW_007174573.1:0-745 GCF_000164805.1 Carlito syrichta
CCAGGTGCCTAGCAAGCTGACTTAACCTTGCTAGCTACCTATGTATCCTGCTGGTTTGCCAGCACTTACCTAGCTACCTACCTAGCTAACCAGCTGACTAGCAACCTGATTTAACTAGGTATTTAATAGCTAGCCAACTAGCTAGCCAGTTGACTTAACAAGCCAGTTACCCAGCCAGGCATATGGCTAGCCAACTGACTTAACTAGCTGACTTACCTGGTTAGCCAGGTGACATAGCCAGCTGACTTAAGAGCTAGCTATATAGCTACCAGCTTAATTACAAGCTGAAATAACTAGCTAGCTACCCAGCTACTATCTAGCTAGCAAGCTGACATAACTAGCTAGCTAGTTGACATAACTATCTGATTTAACTGCTAGATACCTAGCTAGCCAGCTGATTTAACTAGCTGAAATAACTAGCTAACCAGCTGTCTATCAATCTTATTAATGAGTTTTTTGGTTTGTTTGTTTTTGAGTTGGAGTCTCACTATGTCGCCCAGACTGGAATGCAGTGGCCGCTTCCGGCCACCACAGCCTCGACCTACTGGTTTCCGGCGATCCTTCTGCCTCAGCCTTCCAAGTAGCCAGAATTACAGGCATGCATTACCATGCCAAGCTGATTTTTTGATTTATTGTAGAGATCAGGTCTCACTGCCTAGGCGGGTCTCGAACCTGTGGGATCAGGCAATCCACTCCCCTCAGCCTCCCAAAGCCATGGGATTACCAGCTGAGCCACTGAGCCCGG
>NW_007174574.1:0-2513 GCF_000164805.1 Carlito syrichta
GCTTGAGTCAGCTGTTTGAGTATGCTAGCTAGCTAGTTAGTTAACCAGTTAAGTCATCTGGATTAGTCAGCTAGCTAGCTAGTTAGCTAAAGAGTTAAGTCAGTTGGTTGAGTCAGCTAGCTAGCTCATTAGCTAACGAGTTAAGTCAGATGATTAAGTAAGTTAGCTAGCATGTTAGAAAATGAGTAAGCTAAATATGTAGCCATCTGATTAAGTCAGCTGGCTACCTAGGCAGCTAACTATTTATGTCAGCTTGTTAGCTACGTAGCTTGTTAATTCACCAGTTAAGAGAGCTGGCAAGCCAACTGGCAACTTAGGTAGCTAGCTAGTTAAGTCAGCTAGATAGCTACCTGGCCAGCTAGTGATGTTGTGAGTTAAGTCAGCTGGCTAGCCAACTGGGTAGCTGGTTAAGTCAGCTAGTTTAGTCAGCTGTCTAGCCAGGTGGCTACGTAGGTAGCTAGCTAGATAAGTCAGTTTGCTAGCCAGCAGGCTGGCTGTTCAAGTCAGCTAATTAGGTCACCAAGCTTGCCATTTGGCTAGGTAGGTAGCTACCTAGTTATGTGAGCTGGCTAGCCAGCTTGCTAGCTTAAGTCAGCTAGGTAAGGCAGCTGGATATTCAGGTGGCTAATAGGTAGCCAGCTATTTAAGGCAGGTGTCTAGCCAGCTGACTTGCTAGTTAAGTTAGCTAGTTAAGTCACCTGGCAACCAGTTGGCTAGCTAGTTAAGTCAGCTCGTTAAGTCAGTTGGTTATCCAGTTGGTTAGGTAGGTAAAAAGTTAGTTAAGTCATATGGCTAGTCATTAGGGTAGCTTGTTATTTCAGCTAGTAAAGTGAGCTGGCTAGCTAGGAAGCTAGCTATATGTCAGCTAGTCATATCAGCTAGCTAGCTAATTAATCCAGCTAGCTTTGACAGCTGGCTAGCTAGGTAGCTAGGTGGTTAAGTCAGCTAGTTAAGTCAGGTTGCTGGCTAGTTAAGTCAGCTGGCTAGCCAGCTGCTAGCTGGGTAGCAAGCTAATTAAGTCAGCTGGCTAGTCAGTTAGCTAGCTTGATAAACAACTTAGTTAAATCAACTCAGTAGCCAGCTGATTAGCTAAGTAGCTAGGTACTAAGTCTGCTGGCAAACCAGTGGGCTATGTAGGTACCTAGCAAATTGAGTCAGCTGGCTATCCAATTGGCTAGCTAGGTAGCCAGGCAGTTATGTCAGCCTGATAGCCAGATGGCTAGCTAGTTATTTCACCTAGTTAAGTCAGCTGACTTGACAGTTGGCTAGCTAGGTAACTAGATAATTAGGTCATTTGTCTCTCCCGCTGGGTAGCTAGTTAAACCAGCTGGTTAGCCAACTGGTTAGCTATTTAGAAAGCTAGTTAATTCAGCTGACTAGCAATCAGGCAAGCTATATAAGTCAGCTAGTTAAGTCAGGTGGCTAGCAAGATGACTAGCTAGGCAATGAGATAGTTAACTCAGTTGGCTAGCCAGCTTGCCAGCTAAATAAGTCAGCTAGTTAATTCAGCTGGCTAGTCAGCTATCTATCTAGGTAGAGAGCTAGTTAAGTCAGCTGCCTAGCCAGCTGGCTCACTAGTTGTCATCTAATGAAATCAGCTGGCTAGCAGGTTAAGTCAACTAGTTCAGCCAGCTGGCTAGCCAGTTGTCTATCAAGGTAACAAGCTAGTTAAGTCAGCTGGCTAGCAAGTGGGATAGCTAGTTAAGTGAGCTCATTAATTCATTTGGCTTCCCAGCTGGCTAGCTAGGTAGATAGTTAAGTCAGGTGGATAGCCAGCTGGCTAGCTGGTAAAGAGTGCTATTTAATTCAGCTGACCATCCAGCTGTCTAGCTAATTATGTCAGCTGGCCAGTCAACTGGTTAACTGTTTAAGACAGCTAGTTAATTCAGCTGACCAAGCAGCTAGCTAGCTAGGTAGCTATCTAGTTAAGCCAGCTAGTTAAGTCAACTGGTTAGACAGGTAGCTAGCTAGTTATGTCATCTAGTTAAGTCAGCTGACTAGCTAGTTAAGTCAGTTAGTTAAGTCAGCTGGCTAGCCAGTTGCCTAGCAGAGTAGCTAGCTAGTTAAAGCAGCTGGCTAGCCAGCTTACTAGCTAGTTAAGTAACTTAATTAAGTCAGCGTGCTGGTAATCAGGTTAGCTAAGTTGGTAGGTAGTTAATTCAGCTGACAGCCAACACGTTATGTAGATAGGTAGCTAGTTAAGTCAGCTGGCTAGCCATCAGACAATCTAGTTATGTCAGCTGGTTAAGTTCCTGACTATTCAGATGCCTAGGCAGGTAGCTAGCTAGTTAAGTCTGCAGGCTAGTCAGTTGGCTACTTCATTAAGTCAGCTACTTAAATCAGCTGGCTAGGTTACTGGCTACCTAGGTAGCTGGCTATTTCATTAAGTCAGCACGTTAGGTCAGTTGTCTAGACAGCTGGCTAGCTGGATAAAAAGTTAGTTACATTAGTTAGGTAGACAGCTGGCTCACTAGTTATTTCAACTAGTTAAGTCCACTGGCATGCTAGGAAGT
>NW_007174575.1:0-781 GCF_000164805.1 Carlito syrichta
TTAATTCAAATGTTCTAGCTAAGTAGCAAGGTAGTTAACTCACTTTGTTAATTCAGCTGCCTTGCTAGTAAAGTCAGTTAGTTAAGTCACCTGGCTAGCCACCTGCATATCAGGGTAACTATGTAGTTAAGTCAGCTGGCCAGCCAGTTGGCCAGCTAGCTAAGTCACCTAGTTAAGTCAGCTCACTGGCAACTAGGTTACCTAGGTATTTAGGTAGCTAGGGCAGCTGACAAGCCCATGGGCTATATAGGTAAGTAGCTTGTTAAGTCCGCTGGCTAGCCATTAGGCTATATAGTTATGTCAATTAGTTAAGTCACCTGGCTATCCAGCTGTCTAGGTAGGTAGATACCTAGTTAAGTCTCCTGGCTTGCCAGTTAGCTACTTCGTTAATTCAGCTTCTTAAGTCAGCTGGCTAGGCTACTGGCTAGGGAGGTAGCTATGCAACTAAGTCAGCTGGATAGCCAGCTGGTCAGCTAGTAAGTAAGCTAGTTTAGTCAGCTGGCTTAACCTGCTGGGTAGGTAGTTAAATCTGCATGATAATTAACTTGTCTAACCAGCAAGCTAGCTACTTTAAAAGCTAGTTATGTCAGATGGGCAGTCAGCTGACTCGCTGGTTATTTCAACTAGTTAAGTCAGCTGGCTTGCTAGGAATCTACCTAGATAAGTCAGTTAGATATGTCAGATAGCTATCTAGTTAAGTTCAGCTAGGTGTCAGCTAGTTATACGTTAGTTAGCTAGGTAGCTAACTAGTTAAATCAGCTAGTCAAGTTAACTGACAAAC
>NW_007174576.1:0-396 GCF_000164805.1 Carlito syrichta
CTTACTAGTTAAGTCCTCTGACCAGTCAACTCACTCGCCAACCTACTAAAGTCAGCTGACGAGTCAGTTCACTTGCCAGCCGACAGTTAAGTCACTTGACGAGTCGGCTCACTCGCCGGCCGACTAGTTAAGTCAGCTGACCTGTTGGCTCACTCAACAGACAATTAGTAAAGTCAGCTCCCCTCTCGGCTCCCTCAGCAGCCTACTAGTTAAGGCAGTTAACTGGTCGGCCGCCTAGCCGGCCAACTAGTAAAGTCATCATACCAATTGGCCGAATAGTCAGCTAACTTGTCAGCCAATAAGTTCGCTCAGCTAACTAGTCACTGACAAGTTAGGCCTTCTAACTACTCGGCCTGCTAATCAGCCGACATATTAGTTCAGCACACCAACCATCCA
>NW_007174577.1:0-624 GCF_000164805.1 Carlito syrichta
AGATAGCTAGTTAAGTCAGCTAGCTAGTCAGCTAGCTAGTTAGCTAGATAGTTAAGTCAGTTAGCCAGCTAACCTTCAGTTAGCTAGCAAGTTAAGTCAGCTAGCTAGACAGCTAGATATTTTGTTTGCTAGCTAGTTATGTCAGTTAGATAGCCCACTAGGTAGTCACCTAGCTAGTTAAGTCAGCTAGCAAATCAGCTAGTTACTTAGCTTACTAATCGGCTAGCAACTCAGCTTGCTGGTCAGCTAGTGGCCTCGTTCGGTTTCCATCAGGTCAGTTAACTAGTTGGATCGTTCACCTGTCAAACAGTCAGCAACTAGTCGGTACTCTCGCCAGCCAACAGGACAAATAACTTGTCGGTTTGCTTGCAGGCCAATAGGTCAGCTAACTATTTGGCTTGCTCACCACATAACAAATTAAGTCAGTTCACCAGTCAGCTCGCTTGCCAGCCGACTACTTAAGGAACCTAACCCGTTGGCTCACTTGCCAGTCTATTAGTGAAGTCGGCTTGCCTGTCGGTTCAATTGCCCATCTACTAGTTAAGTCTTCTGACCAGTCGGCTAACACACCAACTGACTAGAATCAGCTGACCAGTCAGCTCCCTTGCCTGCCAACTTGTTAAT
>NW_007174578.1:0-363 GCF_000164805.1 Carlito syrichta
ATTTGGCTTGCTCACCACATAACAAGTTAAGTCAGTTCACCAGTCAGCTCGCTTGCCAGCCGACTACTTAAGGAACCTCACCCATTGGCTCACTTGCCGGTCTATTAGTTAAGTCGGCTTGCCTGTCGGTTCAATTGCCCATCTACTAGTTAAGTCTTCTGACCAGTCGGCTCACACGCCAACTGACTAGAATCAGCTGACCAGTCAGCTCCCTTGTCTGTCAACTTGTTAATTCAGCTGACCAGTCGGCACACTTGCTGGCTGACAACATATGTTAGCTGACCTTTCGGTCACTTGTTGGCTGAATAGTAAAGTCAACTGACCAGTCGGCTCACTCGCCAGCCTACTATTTAAGACAGCTTA
>NW_007174579.1:0-3502 GCF_000164805.1 Carlito syrichta
T
Organism: Carlito syrichta; assembly: GCF_000164805.1. Lineage (NCBI taxonomy): Eukaryota > Metazoa > Chordata > Mammalia > Primates > Tarsiidae > Carlito > Carlito syrichta. The sequence goes on from NW_007174579.1 coordinate 2, forward strand.
CCAGGCATGGTAGCATGTGCCTGTAGCTCCAGCTACTTGGAAGACTGAGGCGGAAGGATCATCGAAGCCCAGCAGGTCTAGACTGCAGCAGCTGTGGGCTTGCTCCTGCACTCCAGCCTGGGTGATGGAGTGAGACTCTGACTCAAATAATAAAATAAAATAAGTTGAAGTCGCCCATGGTGGGCAGGTGGATCTTTGCTCCTCCTGGTGGGCTGCACTGAGGCGAGCACAGTATCGGGCTGGGGGTCCTGTCAGGAAAGCAGAGTCTGCATCTGCTCAGGAGGAAACACAGGAAGACCTAGTTCGGGGTCATCTCTGCCCTTTACATCTGTCAAGACTGTGAAACTGAGGAACGGTGAAACTGTGAAACTGAGGAACAGTCCCAGGAAAAGGTGCAGAGAAAGAAAACTGGACCCTAAGGGCTGCTGCGGTCACAAGGCTCCTGCAAGGATGGAATTACTGGGAAGGATGCGACTTTTACACACCACCCTATCACCACCACGTCAGCAAAGCAGAAATGACATCAGCCTTTGTTCTTATAGGCTGAGCCAGACCCAGATTCAGGTCAGCAGAAGCCATGACACCGGGTGTCCATGAGTCTGAATGGCATGTTACATTATGAGGCCACTGCGTGGACATCACATCGGGGGACGTCACGTCAGTGCCCGGTATGTGAGCGGACATGAATTGTCAGTGGACGTGACCTCAGCAGACATCACGTCAGTGAGCATCCCATCAGTGGACGGCACATGACTGTGACAGTTACATCTGTGGGCATCCCATCAGCGGCCACCACGGCTGGGCATATGGAGCAAGACCTCATGTGTGGGGCAAACGATGTGTTTTGTTCTGATTTTTGTCTCTCCTGGGTCTCTGATGGCCCCTTGCCATCAGGGCTGCAACTAGGAGGTTTTACACACCATGGACGCGGCCCCAAGCGAGGCGGGGACCTCGGGTCTGCACTGAGGAGGGAGCTCTGGACCAGGTGGCTGCCCAGCACTGACCACAAAAGGGTCACCTCCTGCCAGCCAGCAGGGACACTGCAGTACCTCGGGCTCCCTGCACAGTGGCTGTGCGTCCCCTCCTGGCCATCCAGCGGATGCAAAATTCAGAGTTCAGATCACTGAGTGCCATCGTTTGGGAAATTAAAACAGAAAGGGAGCCCCCTGTCCTGTGTCTTTTTCAAAGATGCTGAAAGAACTGCTACATGGAAATCACAGGGAATGAAATAAATGTAGACACAAACTTTACAACTCACACGGACATTTACTCAAAATAGTCCTCAGACTTAAAACCCCAAAGACAAGCCAGACTGAAAAAACATAAGCAAAATGAATATTGGAGGAATATTCAAGATATACAAAGAACTCTTAAAACGCGACAATAAGAATAGAAACCAATTAGAAAAATGGGTCAATATCAGAAGAAACACCTCACCAAAGAAGATACACAGATGACATATAATCTTACAAAAAGATACACAACGTCATAGCAAGGAACTGTAAAATTACAACAAGATAGCACTGCACACCTGCTGGAACTGCTAAACTCTAAGAAAAAAAACATCGGTGGCTCAGCCTGTCATCCTAGCACTTTGGGAGGCCGAGGCGAGTGGATTGCCTGAGCCCGCGGGTTTGGGACCCGCCCAGGCAACTTGGCAAGACCTCCTCTCTACGATCAATCAAAAATTAGCCAGGCGTTGTAGTGCATGCCTGTATTTCTGGCTACTTGAAAGACTGAGGCAGAAGGATCGCTGGAGCCCAGCAGGTGGCCGTGAGCGTGCCACTGCTCTAGCCTGTACTCTGACTCAAAAAAAGGGGGAAACCACTGTTAGAGAAAAGATAGGAACTCTCACTCATTGCTGATAGGACATATGACGGTGCAGCCACTTTGAAAGAGAGTGTAGGAGACCAGAATATGCCGCCCCAAAATATGCCTCTTTAGCATCGGGTTATTTGGAACTGATTATTTTGAGCAGTACAGGAGAACTTTTGAAAATAATGCAGAAGTTACCCTTTTGTAAGGAATATTTACATTTATAAAGGAAGTCTCCATTTGTAAAGGTGTCTCCCTCTCATACCGAGAAGAGAAAGGATGGCTAAGCAGCCAGAGATTCTCCGCGGAGAAGGCACCGACTTAAATCTGCATAGCAAATCTCACCCTTGTTTAAGCTTCTTTTCCTGGTCACCTCCTGTTACTGACCTCACAACACTCTTCTTTCTTTGTTTCAGTTGAAGGTCGTATTTAGTCCCGAACTCAAAGCCATCTGTTGGAAGTTTCCTAATTTTTCCCAGGGCGTCTCCCAGGTATACATAAAGGAAATATTATTCAATGATCCTTGTTAGAACCTGGTGAGGACGACTTTATTCAGAACCCTTGAGACAGTTGCAGGACCACCACAACAGGTCTTGCAATGGGGGAGAGACTGGGCTCAGCTCCAAATACAGCAGGGCAAGCGGGAATGTGTAGCCAAGGAGCGGGGTGGGGTCAGAGGATGGACAGCCAATAAGAGGAAGGTTATATGCGTGTGGGCAAAATGTTACTGCTTCAGCAACTGTATGAAAGTCCTAGAAATCAGTCAGAGCTCTCCCTATCCACGATCTACGACCTGGTGTAATGTTATGTCTTAATTTCAGTTATGATTTTAATGTCATCTGCCACAGAAACAACCAAATGTCCTTGTCAATTGTTAGAGTGAACTCTCATGGGATCTTTAACGACGCCCATGTTACGTTTTGTCATCCAATAGAAAGTTATTGCTTCACTCTGATGCTTTCTTGAAAGTTCCTACAGCCGGGCTCGGTGACTCAGCCTGAAATCCCGCGCCTTTGGGAGGCTGAGGTGAGTGGATTGCCTGAGCCCGCGGGTTCAAGACCCGCCTGGGCAGCGAGACCTCATCTTTACAATAAATCAAAAAGTCAGCCGGGCATGGTAGCGCGCGCCTGTAGTTCCAGCTACTTGGAAGGCTGAGGCAGAAGGATCGCCGGAGCCCAGCGGGTCGAGGCTGCGGTGGCCGGAGCGACCACTGCACTCCAGTCTGGGCGACAGAGTGAGACTCCAACTCAAAAAAAAAAAAAAAGAAAGTTCCTGAATCCAGAAACAGAGTATCATATGTTCTCACTCATAAGCGGACCTTGAGCAATTATCATAATACTGTAAGAAAGGGATTGGCATGAGTGGGAAACTACCAGGGGAGGGGGTGGGATTGGCAGTTGAGGGAAACTGCTGGTGGGGAGGGGGGCACACCTCATCAACAAGGAGACCTGCATAATGAACATTTGTATACCTCTCCCTGGATTGTACCCCACATCTTTAAAATAAAAAATTTATGGCCGGGGCCGGTGGCTCAGCCTGTCATCCCAGCACTTTGGGAGGCCAAGGTGAGTGGATTGCCTGAGGCTGTGGGTTCGAGATTAGCCCAAGCAACTTGGCGAGACCTCGTCTCTACAGTAAATAAAAAAGTAGCCAGGCATGGTAGCGCACGCCTGTAGTTCCTGCTAG
>NW_007174580.1:0-837 GCF_000164805.1 Carlito syrichta
AAAAATGCACACTAGCAAAACAAACTCTAAAATGAGGAAAACATAAATAGACCAATTAGCATAAAAAAGCTTGGGAAGGTGATGTCATATTGGAAGTGGCCCTAGGACCACACAGCTGTGTGTTAACTGACCTTTAACAGATTCCGACTTTATCTAAAAAAGTCAAGGACACACACACACACACACACAAACGGCTTTTTTCATTCATTTTATGCTATATCAAAGCTTGATATAAGCCGGGTTTGGTGGCTCAACCTGTAATCCCAGCACTTTGAGAGACTGAGGTGAGTGGATTGCCTGAGTCCGCGGGTTCGAGACCCACCTGGGCAACTTGGCGAGACCTCATCTCTACAATAAATCAAAAATTAGCCGGGCATGGTAGCGTGCACCTGTAGTTCCAGCTACTCGGAAGACTGGGGTGAACGGATCGCCAGAGTCCGGCTGGTCGAGGCTGCGGTGGCCGGGAGCAGCCACTGCACTCCAGTCTGGGCGACAGAGTGAGACTCCAACTCAAAAAAAAAAAAAAGAAAAAAGAAAAAAAGCTTGATATAATTAATATAGATTATCTAATGTAGGATGTCAGTGTTTATAAAGCAGATCTTTTATGTGCCATTACAAATATGCTGCCAATTAAACTGTGACTTTCTTTGCAAAACAAAAAGTGTTTAAAAATAAATTTTAACTAAATTATGGTTTTGCTACGAATGATACACTTAAACCTAAATAATGCTGCAAGTGTTAATACGCCTATTTTTCCATTTTCAACATATCGTTTAAACTACTTGAACACTGTAAGAAAAATTAACCTTTAAACATTCATAAAAGCAAGGGCCACGG
>NW_007174581.1:0-2104 GCF_000164805.1 Carlito syrichta
TTAAACTGTGACTTTCTTTGCAAAACAAAAAGTGTTTAAAAATAAATTTTAACTAAATTATGGTTTTGCTACGAATGATACACTTAAACCTAAATAATGCTGCAAGTGTTAATACGCCTATTTTTCCATTTTCAACATATCGTTTAAACTACTTGAACACTGTAAGAAAAATTAACCTTTAAACATTCATAAAAGCAAGGGCCACGGTGCACACAGGCCTCTTCCTTCGGGTTTGGGGTAACCCTGGGTGGCTCTGCAATGCCTAGCCCCAACTTTCATGGAGACTGTCCCCATGTTTCTCTCCTTTCCCCCAGGCAAACCTGAATGTGCAAAAAATACTTCGGAGTGCTATGAGGAATTGGGAGTGAAGGCCTCAACAAAGGGATATCTGTAAACTTAAGTCTTGCTAGAATCTTGCACGAGAATCTTACTCTTTTTATCAGAGTACTTTAAATAAAGATTTACTTTTACAGGCAATTTTTTTTTGAGTTGGAGTCTCACTCCGTCGCCCAGGCTGGAGTGCAGTGGCACACTCATGGCCACCCAGCACCGATCTGCTGGCCTCCAGTGATCCTTCCACCTCAGCCTTCCAAGGAGCCAGACCTACAAGTGCATGCTACCATGCCTGGTTAATTTTTATGTATTTATTGTAGAGATGATGTCTCCTCAGGTTGCCCGGGCTGGCCTCGAACCCAAGGACTCAGGCAGTCCACTGGTCTCAGTCTCCCAAAATGCTGGGATGACAGGCTGAGCCACTAAGCCCAGCCTACAGGCATTTTTAAACCTCTGGATTTAGGTATGTCATTTAAAAATACTTCTCTATGTGCATGGAAATTAGTAATACTGCAGTCATACCCTTGCAAACCCATCTGTCAGTGTCAAAAGTTTCAAAATCTTTTTTTTTAATGAAAAAGCAAGCATCTTTAGATACATAGTTTAAAATCCCTTTTTCTTGTTACTGCCATAAAAATAAAATAATGATTGCATCTCTGATGGGCAGAGACACAGTATTTTAAGCAGGCAGATGTTGAAATCCCATAGATATGTGCATGACTTTTAGAGAGTATTTTTAGGGGTATTAAACTGTGATGCTCATTACAAGCATTATTATTTTTGCTTGTCCCACGCCACCATTAGACAGTATTGGTGAGATCGCCTATTTTTAGCGCAGTTAAGTCCTAGCAAAAGTTTTAAACCAACACTAAGGAAGGCCACGCTCTTTGGAAACAAGAAATTCCAAGTCCGTCTTACGTTATGTATCTGACATTGTTTTCCTACATTCGCTCCCAGGAAATAAAGATGAAATTAAATATTGATCAAAATTCTGTCGACGATATCAGTGCAATATTGACAAACTATTCACTCAGAACAATCTGAGAAGCCATTCAAAGTTAGAAGACATTGGAGCCAAGTTCTCACATTGCAGCAGGAGAAAAGTCCATTTGAAATTTCATAAATATGTGCACACCCCGCTTCCTCCTCATGCTCCCTCATCCCCCCAGGGGGAGTCTCCCAGGTCAGTCCTGAGGGGAATTTCTGACCCTTCACCTGGGCATGGCCCTCGAGAGTCCAGTCCGTCCTAAGAATTCTCCGTCCCCCCAGTGGGCGCCACCCTCATGTGTCGGGTAGGTCCAGAGAATCTCTGGTCCTTCCTGTGGGCACCGCCCTCCCCGTGTCTGGGTGGGTCCTGAGAACTTCTGGTCCTCCCCTTGGTCGGCCCTCATGTGTCTGGGTGGTCCTGAGGAGAAGCCCTTGTCCATTAAGGACACTGCAGCCCAGAGAGGGTGAGTTCACACACCCCCTGCTGCCCTGGGGGAGCAGCCCTGGCCACGGGGTGTTTTCTCTTCTGCAGTGGTCACAGCCCTCCCACAGACCCCATAATTTGGATCTGAAATTCCATGTTCTGTCTAGCGCATGTCATCATTCTGGAAAATGATACAGAACCCACCATCCTGTCCCTGGATGGGAATGGATGGAGATAATCAGATTCTAAGTGGATGGCCCATAGACAAACGTCCATTACTACGGAGGGTGCCAAAAACATGCATACACTTTTTTTTTTTTGAGTTGGAGTCTCACTCCATGCCCAGGCTGGAGGGCAGGG
>NW_007174581.1:2910-4961 GCF_000164805.1 Carlito syrichta
AGCGAACGCCATGCCACACATTGCTACCGCCACTCAACTCAACTTCAAAAAGTAACGCATAGATAACATCACAAATTTTGTATACATTTTTTTTTGGCACCCCTGGTGTACCAGCAAAAATATACAAGAAGGGTTGGAATTTGAAAAGATAATTGACAACAGCACTCCAAAAACAGAAGTTCTTAAGTATAAATCTAACAAAAATGTATCATAGGATGTAATGAGAGCCTCTTGATTTCAACTTCGCAGGTGTGGCTGCCGCTTAACAGTAGCACACATTTGTATTTGAATACATATATGAGCATCTTTAATACACACAATTTTGCCAAATGTCTCATGTGTCATCTCTTATGAGTCGCAAAGTTTGTGTTCTTCAACATAAATATTTCTGACTTTTGGCTGGACACAATGGCTCACACCTATAACCCCGGCACTTAGGGAGGCTGAGGCGAGAGGATTGTTTGAGCCCAGGAATTCAAGAAGATTGCAGACAACACAGGAAGACCTTGACTTTTTGTAAAAAGTCAAAAAATTAGCTGGGCACGGTGGTGCATGCCTGTAGTCAGAGCAACTCGGGAGGCTGAAGCAGAAGGATCACCTGAGCCCAGGAGGTCAAGGCTACATAAGTCGTGATCATGTCACTGCCTTGTAGCCTGGGCAAGAGTGAGACTCCATCTCAAAAATACATACGTATCAACCGCTGAAAATAATGCTCAAATGTATGACAAGGCATCTCATCATGTTTCGGACTTCTTCTGCGTGCAGTGCAAGGTGTGGCCCTGGATCTAGGGAATCCCCCAAGAAAGTAAGATTGCCTGCCACTGTGGTCACACTCCTCACCCACACAGGGGAATGTGCAGCTGGCAACCCAGCCTGTCCATCTCCAGGTGAGGGTCATGGAGTTACAGATACGTCTTCTTCATTCAGTTGTCATTTCTTCATTCATTTGGTTAATGTACTACTTTCCTCGCTGGAACTTAGTAATTCCACTGTATAACCAAACTTCCCACTTGCTTTGGAATATCTCCACCCTACACCTTGCCTGGTTAATCCCTACCCAAGGATATCCTATCCTGGTAACACCATCAAAAGTATACACTAGGCTGCTTGCTTTTAAAACAGCAACGCAAAGTAAAAACAGACAAAAACCAGGCTGCAAACCAAAACAGATAAAAATGCAAACAAAAACATTTTGAAGCTTGTGTATGTATCAGAAATGGAAAGAGACAGGTGGCTCTTGCCTGTAATCCTAATACTTTGGGAGGCCACTGGTGGGAAGATTGCTTTGCTTAAATCCAGGAGTTCAAGACCAGGTCTCTTTAAAAAAATAAAATTATCCTGGTGTGGTGGCATCTGTAGTCCCATATACTCAGGAAGCTGAGGTGGAAGGATCACCTGAGCACAGGTCAAGACTGCCATGGTCTGTCATCATGCCACTGTGCTCCTGTCTGGGTCAGGGTGATAGAGTGAGATCCCGACTCAAGAAAAAAAAAAGAAGAAATGAGAAGAGTCAACAGGCTGTTAGATGAAACCCAGGAGCTGTCCAGCTTCTGAAAAATATCCTGAATGGGACTTCAGGACACATAAAGTGCAGTGAGCTGTGCCTCCTTTGTAAGAGTGCTGAGTAGCTGGGGTGTGGACAAGCAGGCTTGAGGCCTGGCAAGCCCCCGGGAAGAAGGCCCAGCCCGCGCTTCAGTACCGGCCTCGGGAAACTGCGGCCCACAGCCCCCATCACCAGCTTCTTGCGGCCCAGAGAAGACCACACATGGTGGGGTCATCGATGGGAAACGGCCTGCTTGGGCCTGGTTCCCACAACCAACATTAAAAATGCGAATACTCTTGTTTTAATCCAGGTCTTTGTGTTGTTTCAACCGGCACAGGGATTCAGCTGAGGGATAACAAAAAATGAGTAAATATTGTCCCACTGAAAGTCAGGTGATGACATCCTCAACTTGGGAAAATTTTTCTTCTGCACACTTTCCATTTTCCATGTTAGGCTTAATGCAACATGTTCACCAGAGAGTAGTGTACGGCTACCCACGTACACAATA
>NW_007174582.1:0-1445 GCF_000164805.1 Carlito syrichta
AGTCAGCTGTTTATTTCAGCTGGCTAGCCACCTTCCTAGGTAGGCAGCTAGCTAATTAATTCAGCTGGCTAGCCTGCTGACTAGCTAGCTAAGTCAGCGAGTTAAGTGAGCTGGCTAGCCAACTGGCTAGCTAGCTGACTAGCTAGTAAAGCAAGCTGGGTAGCCGGATGGCTATCTAACTAAGTTGGCTAGTTAAGTCAGCTGGTTAGCCAGCTGGCTAGCTTGGTGGTTGTTATGTTAAGATGGCTGATTAGCAGGATGTTCAGTTAGGTGGCCAGATAATTAAGCCAGCAAGTTAGGCAGCTGAACACCAGGGTGTCTGGCTAGTTAAGCCAGCTTTCTATCCCACTGTACAGCCAGACGGCTGGCTATTAAAACCGGCTGGATAGCCAGGTGGCCAGTCCGCTGGCTAACTAGCAAGACTGCCAATACAGCTAGCCATCCAGGTAGCTAGCTAGTTAATCCAGCTGGCTAGCAATCTAGCCAACGAAGTAGCCTGCTAGTTAAGACAGCTGGCTAGCCACCTATGCAGCCAATTAGCTTGTCAGTCAGTTAAGTCAGCTAGCTAGCCAACTAGCTAGTTAAGTCAGCTAGCAAGTCAGCTAACTATTCAGCTAGCTAGTTAAGTCAGCTAGCTAGTCACATTGCTTGTCAAATAGCTAGTTAAGACAGCTAGCTAGTCAGCTAGATAATTAAGTCAGCTAGCCAGCTAAATAGCCAATTAGATAGCTAGTTAAGTACCCTGCTACTCATCTAGATAGATTGTTTGCTAGCTAGTTATGTCAGCTAGATATCCTGTTTGCTAGTCAGCTAGTTAATTAAGTCAGCTAGCATACCAGCTAGTTACTTAGCTAGCTAGTTGGCTAGCAACTCAGCTAGCTGGTCAGCTAACTAGTGGGCAAGCTCGTTTTCCATCAGCTAAACATTCAGCTCGCTCACATGCCAACCAATCAGCAAAATAGTTGGCTTGCTCACCAGCCAATAGTTCAACTAACTTGTTGACTTGCTTGCAGGCCAACAAGTCAGCAAAATAGTCAGCTTGCTAGCCAGCCAACTAATGAACTCAGTTCACAGGTCGACTCACTCACTCGCTGAATAGTTAAGGTAGCTCACGCATCGGCTCACTCACTGCCACACTAGTTAAGTCGGCTAACTAGTCAGCTCACTTACCGGCTGACTAGTTAAGTCTGAGCAGTCGGCTCACTCGCCACAGATTCAACTCCACTGAACAGTAATCTCACATGTCAGCCAACTAGTTAATTCAACTGACAAGTTGACTCACCTATTGGCCTACTGATTCAGTCAGTTGACAACTCAACTCACTCACTGGTGAACTAGTTAATTCAGCTGACCAGTCAGATCACATGTGGGTCTACTAGTTAAGTCAGCTAATCTGTTGGCTCACTCCCTGGCTGACTAGTTAAGTCAGATAACCGCTCAGACTA
>NW_007174583.1:0-1229 GCF_000164805.1 Carlito syrichta
CGTTTTCCATCAGCTAAACATTCAGCTCGCTCACATGCCAACCAATCAGCAAAATAGTTGGCTTGCTCACCAGCCAATAGTTCAACTAACTTGTTGACTTGCTTGCAGGCCAACAAGTCAGCAAAATAGTCAGCTTGCTAGCCAGCCAACTAATGAACTCAGTTCACAGGTCGACTCACTCACTCGCTGAATAGTTAAGGTAGCTCACGCATCGGCTCACTCACTGCCCGACTAGTTAAGTCGGCTAACTAGTCAGCTCACTTACCGGCTGACTAGTTAAGTCTGAGCAGTTGACTCACTCGCCACAGATTCAACTCCACTGAACAGTAATCTCACATGTCAGCCAACTAGTTAATTCAACTGACAAGTTGACTCACCTATTGGCCTACTAATTCAGTCAGTTGACAACTCAACTCACTCACTGGTGAACTAGTTAATTCAGCTGACCAGTCAGATCACACGTGGGTCTACTAGTTAAGTCAGCTAATCTGTTGGCTCACTCCCTGGCTGACTAGTTAAGTCAGATAACCGCTCAGACTACTAGCCATCTGACTAGTTAAGTTAGCTAACCACTCGGATGACTAGTGGGACAACTTCTCAGTTGATAATTTAGGTCAGCTAACAAGTTGGTCGACTTGAGAGGTCATCTAACTAGTCGGCCAACTAATCGGACTACTAGTTAGGTCAGCAAATTAGTCAACCAACTTGCTAACTGAGCCAACTAGTGGGCCAACTCGTCAGTAAACTATTTAACACTAAATAATCGGCTGACTACTTGGCCAACCCTTTATGCCAGCAGAAAACGTATTAATCCAGCACATTAGTCGGCTGACTTGTCAGTCAGCAAGTTATGTCACCTAGTTAACACATTAACCAATTAGTTAAGTCAGCTATTTATCTCCTTTACCAACTAGTTAAAACAGTTAGCTAACTCACTAACCAACTTGTTAAGTCAGCTAGCTATCTCGTTAGCCAACTAGTTAAGTCAGTTAGCTAAATCAGCTAGCTCACTTGTTAACTCAATATTTAAGACAGCTATTTAAGTCTGCTTCCTGACTAGTTAGCTAATTAATTAAGTTAAGCTAGTTATTCAGCTAATTAAATATTTAGCTAATGATTTAATTCACGTAGTTTAGTAATCTAGCTAACTAGTTAAGTCTGCCAATTAAGTCAGCTAGTTAAATCAGGTATCTAATTTCGTCAGCTGGGTTAAGACAGCTAGCTAGGTA
>NW_007174584.1:0-838 GCF_000164805.1 Carlito syrichta
TAAGTCAGATGGCTAGCCAGCTGCCTAGCAGGGTACCTAGCTAGTTAAATCAGCTGACTAGCAAGCTGGTTAGCTTGTTATAACACATAGTTTAGTCAACTCGCTGTCCAGCATGTTAGCTAGGTAGTTAGGTATAAAAGAGTTGGCAAGCCAGAGAGCTATATAGGTATGTAGCTGGTTAAGTGTGCAGGCTAGTCATTAGGCTATCTAGATATGTCAGCTAGTTTAGTCAGCTGGCTATCACTCTGTCTAGCAAGGTAAGTAGCTTGTTAAGTCTGCTGGCTAGCCAGCTATCTACTTCATTAAGTCAGCTGTTAAGTTTGCTGGCTGAGCTGCTGGATAATTAGGTAGCTAGGAAATTAAGTCATCTGGATAACGAGCTGGCCAGCTAGTAAAGTCAGCTGGTTTAGTCAGCTGGCTAACCAGCTGTCTAGCTGGTTAAGTTCATCTAGTTAAGCCAGCTGACTGGGTATCTGGCTCCCTAGTTAGCCTGCTAGTTAAATCAGCTGGCTATACAGCTGGCTATCTAGATAAGTCACCTAGTTAATTCAGCTGGATAGCCAGCTGGCTAGCTGGTGGCAAGCTAGTTAATTCAACTGGCTAGTAAGCAGGCCAGCTAGTTAAGACAGCTAGTTAATCAGCTGGCTAGCCAGCTGGCTGGCTAGTTAGTAACCTAATTAAGTGAGTTGGCTAGATAGCTGGCTATCTAACTAAGTCATTTATTAAGTCAGCTGGCTATCCAGGTGGCTAGAGAGCTAGAACACTAGTTAAGTCAGCTGGCAATCTAACTGGTTATGTAGTTAAGTCAGCTAGTTTAGTCACCTGGCTGGCGAACTGC
>NW_007174585.1:0-883 GCF_000164805.1 Carlito syrichta
GTACCTAGCTAGTTAAATCAGCTGACTAGCAAGCTGGTTAGCTTGTTATAACACATAGTTTAGTCAACTCGCTGTCCAGCATGTTAGCTAGGTAGTTAGGTATAAAAGAGTTGGCAAGCCAGAGAGCTATATAGGTATGTAGCTGGTTAAGTGTGCAGGCTAGTCATTAGGCTATCTAGATATGTCAGCTAGTTTAGTCAGCTGGCTATCACTCTGTCTAGCAAGGTAAGTAGCTTGTTAAGTCTGCTGGCTAGCCAGCTATCTACTTCATTAAGTCAGCTGTTAAGTTTGCTGGCTGAGCTGCTGGATAATTAGGTAGCTAGGAAATTAAGTCATCTGGATAACGAGCTGGCCAGCTAGTAAAGTCAGCTGGTTTAGTCAGCTGGCTAACCAGCTGTCTAGCTGGTTAAGTTCATCTAGTTAAGCCAGCTGACTGGGTATCTGGCTCCCTAGTTAGCCTGCTAGTTAAATCAGCTGGCTATACAGCTGGCTATCTAGATAAGTCACCTAGTTAATTCAGCTGGATAGCCAGCTGGCTAGCTGGTGGCAAGCTAGTTAATTCAACTGGCTAGTAAGCAGGCCAGCTAGTTAAGACAGCTAGTTAATCAGCTGGCTAGCCAGCTGGCTGGCTAGTTAGTAACCTAATTAAGTGAGTTGGCTAGATAGCTGGCTATCTAACTAAGTCATTTATTAAGTCAGCTGGCTATCCAGGTGGCTAGAGAGCTAGAACACTAGTTAAGTCAGCTGGCAATCTAACTGGATATCTAGTTAAGTCAGCTAGTTTAGTCACCTGGCTGGCGAACTGCCTAGCTCGTTAATCATCTATTTAAGTCAGGCAATCAACCAGCTGGGATAGCTAGTTAAATCAGCTCACTAAGTCAGT
>NW_007174586.1:0-498 GCF_000164805.1 Carlito syrichta
TCCAGCAAAGTAGCTAGTCAGCTAGTTATGTCAGCTAGCTAGCCAGTTAGCTAGTTAAGTAAGCTAGCAACTCACCTAACTATTCAGCTAGCAAGTGAAGTCAGCAAGCTAAGAGTAAGATAGCTTGTTTGCTCTCTAGTTATGTCAGCTACATAGCCAGCTAGTGAGTCAGCTAGCTAGTTAAGTCAGCTAGCAAATCAGCTAGTTATTGAGCTAACTAGTTGGCTAGCAACTCAGCTAATTGGTCAGATAACTAGGGCTCACTCAATTTCCACCAGGTCAGCTAATTAGTCAGCTCACTCACCTGCAAACTGGTCAGGAAACTAGTCAGCTCGCTCGCCAGCCAACAGGTCAACTAAATTGTTGACTCACTAGCAGGCCAACAGGTCAGCTAACTAGTCGGCTTGCTCACTAGCTGACTAGTTAAGTAAGCTCACTGGTCGGCTCACTGACTAGTTAACTCTTTTGACCATTCGGCTCACTTGCTATCCAACTAAA
>NW_007174587.1:0-711 GCF_000164805.1 Carlito syrichta
CCTGGCTAGGAATGTAGCTAGGTAATTAAGTCAGCTGGTGAGAAAAGCGGGCTAGCTAGTTAATTCAGCATGTTAAGTGAGCTGGCTAGCCGTCTGGCTAACTGGATGGCTAGCTAGTTAAGCCAGTTGGCTAGCCAGCGTTCTATATAGTTAAGTCAGCTAGGTAAGTCAGCTTGTTGGCAAGCAGGCTATCTTGATGCCTGGCAAGTTAAGATAGCTGTTTAGCAGGCTGGTCAGGTAGGTGTCTTGCTAGATAAACCATCTGGCTAGCTGGCTGACCAGCAGAGTGGCTGGCTAGTTAAGAGAGCTGGCTATTTGACTGTCCAGCCAGCCGGATGGCTATTTAAGCTGAGTGGGTAGCCAGCTCGTCAGCCCACTAGTTAGCTAGCCAGCTGCCTAGCCAGGAAGCCAGTCAGGTATCTAGCTAGTTCAGCTAGAAGGCTAGACCTGGAGACAACCACTTAACTATTTAGTTAAGTCAGCTGGCTAGACAGCTATCCAGCCCAGTTGCTAGTCAGCTAGTTATGTCAACTAGTTTGCCATCTAACTTCTTAAGTCAGTTAGAAAGTCAGCTAACCATTCAGCTAGCTTGTGAAGTTAGCCAGTTAGCTTGCTAGTCTTCTAGCTAATTAAGTTACCTAGCTAGTCATGTAACTTGTCAGCTAGATTGTTAAGTCAATTAGCCAGCTAACTAGCCATATAACTAGCTAG
>NW_007174588.1:0-530 GCF_000164805.1 Carlito syrichta
ATTGGGTAAAAAAATAAAAAGGCATCCGTGGCTTGTTTCCATCTCTAATGGAATTAAGGTATAACCATTAACTATTATACTTACTCTTGATTTGGTGTCAAAATTTGTCAAATTAAGTAAAGTTTCTTCCATTCCTTAGAGTTTTTGATTCAAGATGACTGATAATTTCAATATTATTTGTTTTTTAATTGATAATGTATTGTGCATTACTCTGTCTGCACATAAGCATGATCTCTCCAAAATACACAGGAAAATGTCCCCGCACATTCACCTACTCCTCTGCCTTCTTTTCCTCCTCTCCCTCTTCTTCTTCCTTCTTCTTAAATTGATAATAAATTATGACTCGTTCTGTCTGGACATAAGGAATATATATTCAGAATACACAGGAAAATGTCCTTCCACATTCTCCTCCAGCTCATCCTCCTCCTCCTCCTGTCTCCTCTGCCTCCTCTTTAGTTGATAACAAATTATGTCTCATTCTGTCTACCCATAAGCATGATCTCTCCATACTACACAGGAAAATATCCTGG
>NW_007174589.1:0-324 GCF_000164805.1 Carlito syrichta
ACAGGAAAATGTCCTTCCACATTCTCCTCCAGCTCATCCTCCTCCTCCTCCTCCGTCTCCTCTGCCTCCTCTTTAGTTGATAACAAATTATGTCTCATTCTGTCTACCCATAAGCATGATCTCTCCATACTACACAGGAAAATATCCTGGCACATTCTCTTCCTCCTCCTCCTCCTCTTCCTCCTCCTCCACCTCCTCCTCCTACTCTACCTCCAACACTCTTCCTCCTCCACCAACTCCTTCTTTAGTTGATAAATAATTATACCTCACTCTGCCTGCACATAGGCATGATATCTCCAGAATACACTAGAAATTGTCATAGAA
>NW_007174590.1:0-337 GCF_000164805.1 Carlito syrichta
ACCTAGCTAACTAGTTGGCTAGCAACTCAGCTAGCTGGTCATCTAACTAGTGGGATTGTTTGCTTTCCATCAAGTAAGCTAACTATTCGGCTCCTTTGCCTGCCAACTGGTCAACAAACTAGTCAGCTTGCTTACCAGCCAACAGGTCAACTAACTTGTTGGCTCACTCACAGGCCAACAGGTTAGCTAGCTAGTAGACTTGCTCGCCAGTCGACTAGTTAAGTTAGCTCAGCAGTTGGCTAACTCGCCACCTGACTAATTAAGGCAGCTCACCTGCCGCCTTACTTGCTGGCTGACTAGTTAAGTCAGCTCACTGGTCGGCTCCCTCACCAACTGA
>NW_007174591.1:0-6143 GCF_000164805.1 Carlito syrichta
CGCTCCCAGCCACCACAGCCTTGACCTGCTGGGCTCTGGCGATCCTTCCGCTTCAGCCTTCCAAGTAGCCGGAATTACAGGCGGATCCTACCACGCCCAGATAATTTTTTGATTTATTGTAGAGATGAGGTGTGCCAAGTTGCCCAGGCGGGTCTCGAACCTGCAGGCTCGGGCAATCCACTCACCTCAGCTTCCCAAAGGTGCATGGGATTACAGGCTGAGCCACCGAGCCCGGCTAAAACTTAAACTTTTGATTAACACAATTTGAGAAAAAAAAATGCAGGGACATTTAAATTCTAAAGTTAAAACAAGTAAACAAACACAAAACTACTTATGAATAATTTACAAAGCTAAAAACAGTTGTAACTGCAACTACACAGGTATTTTAAATTTATATACAATAATAAACTTCAATCAGTTAAATCACTTACTATCAAAGTATATAACTGATACAAATAATTAAAAAGGAAAAACTTCCAAAGAAAAATAGACAATTCACAAAGAGAATATAGAAACCATTAATTAACAAAGAGAAAAACTGCTCAATCAGATGTAATTAGATAATGCAAACCAAAATGATGTGGTTTTTTTGACCATCAGACAGACAAAATTTTAAAAAATATACATCTTGTGCATCCTCATGTCAGTAGGAGTATAAATATAGAGGTTGAAAAAAAACAACTTGAGGCCGGGCTCAATGGCTCAGCCTGTAAGCCCAGCACTTTGGGAGGCCTAGGCGAGTGGAGTGCCTGAGCCCATGGGTTCGAGACCAGCCTAGGCAACTTGGCAAGACCTCATCTCTACAATAAATCACAAATTAGCTGGGTGTGGTATCGCGCACCTGTATTTCCAGCTACTTGGAAGGCTGAGGTGGAAGGATCCCCAGAACCCAGCAGGTTGATGCTGGGATGGCCGTGTGACTCCAACTCCAAAAAACAAAAAAAAATTGGCTGAAACCATTAAAATATTAAACATTCAAACCCTTTGAGCCAGTCATTTGAATTTTTAGGTTTTTATCCTAGAAAATTATTTGCACACACATAGGGGACTTGTATAAATTATAAATTTCTTCAATTTTCCCATATTATCAAAAAACGCTGCAATCAAAATTTTCATCACCATAGAATTCTACATTTTAATAATCCACTAGTTAAAATAAACATAGTAGAGCTATTGCATAGTAACATTTTAAAAAATCTATACTAAATGGAATATTAATTAAACTGGGAAGGAATTTACAGAATAACACATACTGCCTAGTCTCATTTACAATTAATAATTTTTATAGATGCTAGAAATAGATACAACAATCTGGTAATTTATAATAGTGATTATCCCTAGGCAAATAGAGATTATTTGGAGAACAGTGTCATGTGAAGTTTTTGCTTCCTCCATGATGTCTGACTGTGTTTAAAACAAAGTATCCATTTGCTATTTCCATAAGAAAAACTAAGCTGGGCTCCATGGCTCAGCCTGTAATCCCGCCCCTTGGGAGGCTGAGGTGAGTGAATTGCCTGAGCCCGTGGGTTCGAGACCCGTCTGGGCAACTTGGCGAGACCTCATCTTTACAATAAATCAAAGTTAGCCGGGCGTGGTAGCGCGCGCCTGTAGTTCCAGTTGCCTGGAAGACTGAGGCAGAAGGATCGCCGGAGCCCAGCAGGTCGAGGCTGCGGCCAGCCACTGCACTCCTGTCTGGGAGACAGAGTGAGACTCCAACTCAAAAAAAGAAGAACAACTAAAAAAAACTTTTTCATGGCATCATTAAAATCCTACACCATTAGATATTTGCCTAATTAATAAAACTGCTACAGATATTATAGTGAGCTGGGCTTGTAAACCAGGCACTTTGGAAGGTGGGGGCAAGAGAACTGCCTGAATCTAGGGGTTCAACACCAGCCTGGGCAACTTGGCAAGTCTTCATCACTACACTAAGTCACAAAATTAGCCAGATATGGTGGCACGTGCCCGTAGTTTCAGCTACTTGGAAGGCTGAGGTGAAAGGATCGTCTGAACCCAGCAGGTTGAGGCTGCAGTGGCTGTGAATGTGCCACTGCACTCCAGCCTGGGCAACAAAGTAAGACCCCAACTCAAAACAAAAATCATAATTTTAGTGGCATTAAGTTGGCTATTTCATCCATTCAACAAACACCCACTACGTGCACCCACTACGAGCACCCACTACGTGCTAGGCACAGTTCCTTGGGATGGGAAACATGGGAGCAAAACATATTCCCTGCCTCATGGCACTTAACATCCCAGTGAAGGAAGACAACAAACAGTAATTACACAGTACGTCACAGAATGTACATGCTAGAGAGAAGGAGAAAACAGGCCGAAGGAGATACGAATGGAAAGACAACTTTAACAGATGGTCAGGGTAGGCTGCTGGCAACTGTGTTCCCCGGGCTCAGAGCCGAAAATCTTGGGGAAACGAAGAGGACTCACTCCTTCTGGCTGTCCTCTCTCAAGCCTGGCTCCACAGCCAGAAGCCACATTCTCTCCCGCATTGGGCCTATGGCTTCTTTGGTTACATGCTTCCCACAAGGGTCACCATCATCAGAATGATGATCCACAGTGATTCTCAAAGTGGATCAGTAGCATCAACCTCACCTGGGAATTTGTTAGAAACTCAAATTCAGGCCAGGTGCAGTGGTCACACCTGGACTCCCAGAACTCTTGGAGGCCGAGGTAGAAGGACTGCGAGAGCAACACAGTGAGACCATGTCTCTACAAAAAAGTCAAAAAATTAGCCAGGCATGGTGGCACATGCCTGTAGTTCTAGCTACTCAGGGAGCTGAGGTCGAAAGAGTACCTGAGCCCAGGAGGTCAGGGTTGCAGTGAGCCATGATTGGGCCACTGCCCTCCAGCCTGGGCAACAGAGTAGGACTCGAAAAAAAAAAAAAAAAAAAAATTCTGTAGTCCCACACTAGATCTAACAAATAAAGAACTCTGTGGGGCCTGGCAATCTAAGCTTTAATAAGCTCTTGACAGGCCAGATGCAGTGGTTCATGCCTTTAATTCCAGCACTCTGGAAGGCCGAGGCGAAAGGACTGCTTGATCAGGAGTTTGAAACCAGCCTGGGCAACATGGCAAGACCTTGTCCCTACCATTAAACAAACAAAAAAAAAATTGCCAGGCCTGATGGCACTTGTCTGTACTCCCAGCTACTTGGAAGGCTGAGGCGGAAGGATCAGCCTGAGCCCAGGAGGTGAAGGCTATGACAGCCGTAAGTGTGCCACCACGCTCCAGCCTGGGCGACAGAGTGAACCTCCAACTCAATAAATAAGTAAATAAATAAAATAAAATAAGCTGTCCACGTGATTCTGATGCACATTAAAAGTTGACAAGAACTCAAATTTCAGTTTCTATCACTTCTTCCCTCCCACCACAATGTCCAATCTTGTCTACTTACTAATTCAAAATTTCATATTCGTAATCTTGAAAATTGAGCCTGGCCGGGCTCGGTGGCTCAGCCTATAATCACAGCACTTTGGGAGTCTAAGGCAGTGGACTGCCTGAGCCTGTGGGTTCAAGACTAGCCCGGGGAACTTGATGAGACCACATCTCTACAATAATCGAACATTATCTGGGTATGGCAGCACGTGCCTGTGGTTTCAGTTACTTGTGAGGCTGGGGTGAATGGATTGCTGGAGCCTAGCAGGTCGACGTTGGGGTGGCCTTGAGCATGCCACTGCACTCCAGCCTGGGTGACGGAGTGAAATTCCAACTCAACAACAACAACAACAAGAAAGCCTGGTCACAGTGGTATAGGAACTGTGGCTACCTATGGGAGTATAAATATCATCAAGCATCTCCCTTTAGTTTCTTTATGCATGATTTCGACCTGGTTTGACTCCACTAAAATCCATGTTGAAACCTGATCCCCAATGTGGCCCTGCTGGGAGGCGGGGACTAGTGAGAAGTGTTTGGGTCATGGGGGAGAATCCTTCATGAATAGATTAATGCTATTCCTCAGAGGCCAGTTCTTGCTCTCCTAGGACCAAACTCCAGTTGACCCATGAACGACAAATGTTCAAACTGCATGAGTCCATCTATATGCAGATTTTCTTACACCTCTGCCATCAGCCCTTTCTCTTCCTTCTCAGCCTTCACTACTATTCATTTAATGAATACTAAATGTATTTTCTCTTCTTTATAGGTTTCTTCATAACACTTTCTTTTCTCTGGCTGAAAGTCACTGAAACAATACAGTATATGACACACATAATACAGGTGTTAGTCAACTGTATTATGTTACTGGTAAGGCTTTGAGTCAAGAGAAGTATCAGTAGCTAAGTATTGGAAGAGTCAAAAGCTGTATGTGGATTTTTGACTGCAAGAGGGTAGGTCAGCACCCCTAAACCCCGCATTGTTCAAGGGTCAACTACGGCTCCCAACAAAGCATATTGTTCAAAGCACTACTTCGGTTTCTCTCTCTTGTTTCCTCCCTCACCATGTGATCTCTTTACACATGCCACTCTCCACTACTCCCTTTCCCCTTTCTACCATGAGTTGAAGCTGCTTGAGGCTACCACAAGTCGGACTAAGACACAGGGATTCTTATTTACGTTTATCTTGTCATTTAGTCATCTCATTTCTGGTCATCTAACAAAAACATATGACAAACAATTAATACTTTTTCTTAAAGAAATTCCACATTCGGTACATCTACCCTTATTAAGTAAAGAAGCGCAAGTCTCAAATTCACAAGGACAACCATTTCATATCACAATTAGGGTCAGGTGCACCAAAACAGCATACCACAGTAAAAAATATATTTATAGTTTTATTTTTATAACCTCGAAATGAGAATTTACTCAGACTTCAAAAATGCTACTCCATAAGAGAAAAAAAACAGATTGAAATGTTACATACATTATTTCAAAGAATACATAGATACTTACAGCTTATCATGAAGCAATTCTCCCAACTTTAATTCTTAAAAAAAAAAAAGAAAAATCTTTTAAATACCATATTTATATTAAACTTTTAAGTCTAAGAAGAAAAAAAAAGACATTGGCACCTTAACAATATGTGTTTGCCTCACTTTAAAATTCATTTTCTAAGAAATGGTTGTTTCTAGTCAATTACTAATATAATGCTTTCTATACAGTGAGTATCCACTACTAATCAAGAATAATAAAAATCTCGTAGTTTAGGGGAAAACATTAAATTTTTGAGAATTATTATTATTATTATTATTTTTGAGTTGGAGTCTCACTCTGTTACCCAGACTGGAGTGCAGTGGTCGCTCCCAGCCACTGCAGCCTCGACCTGCTGGGCCCCGGAGATCCTTCCGCCTCAGCCTTCCAAGTAGCTGGAACTACAGGTGCGCGCTACCACGCCCGGCTGATTTTTGATTTATTGGAGAGATGAGGTCTCACCAAGTTGCCCAGGCGGGTCTCGAACCCGAGGGCTCAGGCAATCCACTCACCTCAGCCTCCCAAGGCACGGGATTACAGGCTGAGCCACCGAGCCCGGCTAAATTTTTGAGAGTTATTCAGTGACCCATCATGGTCCACAATATTCCAATCAAAATTATCAAACTGATCCTTAAAAGTCACTAGTATATTTGCCCGAGTCAAATTTTCCATAGAACCAACTGCTATTTCTCAAGTTGTCTTTAAACCATTTGGTATTCATAAGCTAATCTCCTTTTCTTTCAGGAAGAGTGTCAAAACCATTTTTAAGAAATAAGGTAGAAAGCACTTTAGTAGGCAGCTAATCAAAACAGTGCTCATTCCCTATAAAGCAGGAGTCCTCCATTTTGGAAGCATTATCAGAAACAACTGGGAAAATGTCTAAGTCTCAATGTAGAAACAGCATCTCAAACCAATGAAATCTAGGGGTGGAATCCATGCAGTGGTTTAAAGCACTCCAGATTATTGTAATATGCAGGTAAATTGGAAACCACTGCTACCGCATGCTAAATAGATTAAATACTGACAGCCAATTCCTGAGGAAGGTGTAAAGAAGCAGTTTTCAGAATTGGGTTCAATCCTTCCTAGTTAAATTTAACTCATTTTTTACAGCTCCATGTCACAAAACACATAAATGAGAAACATGTACCAAAATATGACAGTAAAGCAAAATACAGCATACACTAATAACCCAACAATCCACAGACAGCAGTCTCAGAACCT
>NW_007174592.1:0-623 GCF_000164805.1 Carlito syrichta
TTGCCTGAGTCAAATTTTCCATAGAACCAACTGCTATTTCTCAAGTTGTCTTAAACCATTTGGTATTCATAAGCTAATCTCCTTTTCTTTCAGGAAGAGTGTCACAACCATTTTTAAGAAATAAGGTAGAAAGCACTTTAGTAGGCAGCTAATCAAAACAGTGCTCATTCCCTATAAAGCAGGAGTCCTCCATTTTGGAAGCATTATCAGAAACAACTGGGAAAATGTCTAAGTCTCAATGTAGAAACAGCATCTCAAACCAATGAAATCTAGGGGTGGAATCCATGCAGTGGTTTAAAGCACTCCAGATTATTGTAATATGCAGGTAAATTGGAAACCACTGCTACCGCATGCTAAATAGATTAAATACTGACAGCCAATTCCTGAGGAAGGTGTAAAGAAGCAGTTTTCAGAATTGGGTTCAATCCTTCCTAGTTAAATTTAACTCATTTTTTACAGCTCCAGGTCACAAAACACATAAATGAGAAACATGTACCAAAATATGACAGTAAAGCAAAATACAGCATACACTAATAACCCAACAATCCACAGACAGCAGTCTCAGAACCTAGTAGTCCATGATGTTAAAATTACGTTTGTAATATGACTAAAACATTGTCTTT
>NW_007174593.1:0-405 GCF_000164805.1 Carlito syrichta
TTTGGGGAAACTGGAAACAGAAAGACAAGTAGTTTCTAAGCAGACACAAGAAAACTGAGTCGTAAAGCCAGCAACGGAGAATACCAAAATCCAACCTCATATTACACTTGCTTATGAATACGAGGATAAAAGGGGCTAAAATACAAACAATTGAGCAGTCAGAGACTCCAAAGCTCTGCTTGAATTTACAAAGTAGGATAACTGCCCTACACCCTGAGTAACCCTAAAGACTTTTTTGGAGATGGTAACATAAAGTCTCTAAGAAACATCAGGTAATTTGAAGGCCAGGGTACCACAGTGCAAAGAGGTGGTATTCAGTGAATATGTAAAAACCCCAGACCTCTTCCCCCACTTAAACTGTTAAGTCATGAGCAGCCAAGTCAGTTCTTCAACCTCAAGGCAGGA
>NW_007174594.1:0-953 GCF_000164805.1 Carlito syrichta
CCTAAAGACTTTCTTTGGAAGATGGTAACACAAAGTCTCTAAGAAACATCAGGTCATTTGAAGGTCAGGGTACCACAGTGCAAAGAGGTGGTATCAGTGAATATGTAAAAACCCCAGACCTCTTCCCCCACTTAACTGTTAAGTCATGAGCAGTCAAGTCAGTTCTTCAACCTCAAGGCAGGAGGCTAGATATGTTTTCTATAGAGAATATAATCTTTCCAAAAGTAAAACGCTAAATAAATGACATGGAAGGTTCTCCAACACAAAACCCAAGTCAGATCACCCAAACTGACGTTCACTGTGAAGGAGCTCGGCTCAGAAATTCACACCTTCCAAATGGCTTTCTGTCTCCCACTCAGACAGGCAACAAAGGATCCTTAGATAGATGAATTAATCTCCTAATACGAAAGACAGAAACCAAAGGAAACAAAATAAAAAATACAAGTTGAAGGAAACACACTATGTAGGAAAACAAAAATTCACAAGAACAATTATTAACCTTTAAGAGAAAATGCAATTCGAGAAAAATTTTTAACAAAAATTTTAACAAAATTTCAGAGAAAATACTCTTAGAAATTAAAAACACCACAGCAGAAAAGAAAACTTCAGTGAAAGATCTGGAAGAGGAAGTTGAGGAAAAAGACAAAAAAAGATGAAAAATAGGGAGAAACAGGAAAAAAATCAGTGTAGAAGCCTAGGGGATTCAGTATCCAAATAACAGAGAGTAAAGAAAAAACAAAGGAGTAGATTAATTCAAGGATGTTGTCTAGAACTGATGCATCAAAGTGAAAGGGCCACAGACCCCCTTGAAAGTTCTGGACATGAGGGAAAAACAGAAACTCCTAAAGGGTTATGTATAAAACCTAAGGAAACAAAATGTCACCAGACTTAATAGCAAGCCCGGAACAATGAAGCAATGGGCAATGCCTTCAAAATTCCCAAATTATTTCATG
>NW_007174595.1:0-6067 GCF_000164805.1 Carlito syrichta
CCCTGGAACATGTTCACACAGGATTGTGGATACCAGAGTTTGAAGACCACAGGTGTGTAGAATTATTCTCAACTCAGTATGACTTTACAGGTCCTCTAGATTGTCGTCCTTCTCTTTTCTTGCTTTCATTCCTATATCCTGTACTTCTGGGGCCTGTAAGAATTGAACCCAAGAAAGCATTCAGAATACTGGTGGGGGGAGATGCTTTTGCTTGTCTTCATATAATAAATGAGTCTTGTTTCTTTGAAGAAAGAACCTTGAGTAGGAAATAAGGTGTCATCCCTGTATCGGTGAGGATTGGGAGGGGGTGGCTTGTTGTTTTGTGGCCGGCGTTATACTATCCTATTGTCTTCCATAATTAGCTTTTGCAGTATGTCAAGTGGCACAAATGTGAGGTGTACTTCTTGGAAGTAAAAAAAACAGTATTCTAGAATTAATCTTCTTTGTGTATTAGATTTAGGACTTAAGCTCTTGAACCTATAGTATTAATAATTTGTTTTAACTTTTTGAAATCATCATATTCCTAGTGTTGATTATAATTTAGACTTCTGTTCTAGTGACTTTCTAAAACCTAATTGAAAACAGCTATGATTGCATCCTTTTGTTTAACTGTTGCAGCAGTCTCTCCTCTTTGGTGACAGTGTGACGACATTTGGGTAGATTATGGTAATTTTTTTTTATTTTTGGTACCATGAAATAATTTGGGAATTTTGAAGGCATTGCCCATTGCTTCGTTGTTCCGGGCTTGCTATTAAGTGTGGTGACATTTTGTTTCCTTAGGTTTTATACATAACCCTTTAGGAGTTTCTGCCTCATGTCCAGAACTTTCACTGTGGCCCTTTCACTTTGATGCATCAGTTCTAGACAACATCCTTGAATTAATCTACTCCTTTGTTTTTTCTTTACTCTCTGTTATTTGGATACTGAATCCCCTAGGCTTCTACACTGATTTTTTTCCTGTTTCTCCCTATTTTTCATCTTTTTTTGTCTTTTTCCTCAACTTCCTCTTCCAGATCTTTCACTGAAGTTTTCTTTTCTGCTGTGGTGTTTTTAATTTCTAAGAGTATTTTCTCTGAAATTTTGTTAAAATTTTTGTTAAAAATTTTTCTCGAATTGCATTTTCTCTTAAAGGTTAATAATTGTTCTTGTGAATTTTTGTTTTCCTACATAGTGTGTTTCCTTCAACTTGTATTTTTTATTTTGTTTCCTTTGGTTTCTGTCTTTCGTATTAGGAGATTAATTCATCTATCTAAGGATCCTTTGTTGCCTGTCTGAGTGGGAGACAGAAAGCCATTTGGAAGGTGTGAATTTCTGAGCCGAGCTCCTTCACAGTGAACGTCAGTTTGGGTGATCTGACTTGGGTTTTGTGTTGGAGAACCTTCCATGTCATTTATTTAGCGTTTTACTTTTGGAAAGATTATATTCTCTATAGAAAACATATCTAGCCTCCTGCCTTGAGGTTGAAGAACTGACTTGACTGCTCATGACTTAACAGTTAAGTGGGGGAAGAGGTCTGGGGTTTTTACATATTCACTGAATACCACCTCTTTGCACTGTGGTACCCTGGCCTTCAAATGACCTGATGTTTCTTAGAGACTTTGTGTTACCATCTCCAAAGAAAGTCTTTAGGCTTACTCAGGGCGTAGGGCAGTTATCCTACTTTGTAAGTTCAAGCAGAGCTTTGGAGTAACTGACTGCTTAATTGTTTGTATTTTAGCCACTTTTATCCTTGTATTCATAAGCAAGTGTAATATCAGGTTGGATTTTGGTATTCTCCATTGCTGGCTTTAGGACTCAGTTTTCTTGGGTCTGCTAAGAAACTGCTTGTCTTTCTGTTTCCAGGTTTCCCAAATTTGGTTGTTGTTATTTATCGTTTCTGTTCCTCTTTTCCCTCTTTCTTGGGATTTAAGCCTTTCTTTAAAAAAAACAACAACAAACAAACCTCTTTTTGTTCTAATAGGATTCAGAAGGGAATTAAAGGTAACTTATGTGTTCAATTGATCACCTTTACCCAGGAGTTTGTTCTGTTTAAACGTCATTATTACAATGGTATTGGATTTCTGCTGTATTTAGATTAAATAGGGCCTGTAAACAAGGATTGTAGCTGGGAACTTAATCTTTATCATTTGTAATGTTATGTTTAGAAATCTATTTAAAATCTATAACACATTTAACAAATGAACTCATTAATAAGGTAGTAAAATGTATTTGCAGTGTCGCATATTTGCATGTGTTTTCCTGTCCTGTTAGATTATATTTCTTTAGGAAAATGGTAATAAGCTTAAAGTGCTTGCCATTGCTGTGCACCCAGACTCCACTCCAAAGTTATGGTTGATTGTTTACTTATTTGTTTATGGAGGTGGAGTCTCACTCCGTTGCCCAGGCTGGAATGCAGTGGCACGCTCACACCACCCCTGCGTCGACCTGCCTACAGGCGCACGCCACCACGCCTGGCTAATATTTTGATTTATTATAGAGATGAGGTCTCGCCAAGTTGCCCGGGCTGTTCTCGAACCCATGGGCTCAGGCAGTCCCCTCACCTTGGCCTCCGAAAGTGCTGGGATTACAGGCTTGAGCCACCTCACCCTCATTGTTTATTTCTAAGACCAAAAAAGGGTTTTCTCAGTTAGATGATATGAAATCCTGTAAACCACAACATGAAGTTAAATTTTCTCTCACAGCAGATCTTTTCCTGCCTTATATGAGATGTCTTCATGCCTTGTATGAGAGTAAGGATGAAATTTTTAAAAAAGGTGGTTTATCATCATGATTGCCAAGAAATTTTGAATCATTCCAGCTATTAAGACAAGTTTTCCTCATGTCTAATTTTTTCCTTTGCTCTGAGTGATTTAAGCTGTATACTACTGAACCTATGAAGGCTTTAACTTAAAAGTAGAAATAAGTTAAAAAAAATCATGTAAGTCAGTTTTTTTTTTTTTTTTTTTTTTTTTTGAGTTGGAGTCTCACTCTGTCACCCAGACTGGAGTGCAGTGGCCGCTCCCGGCCACCGCAGCCTCGACCTGCTGGGCTCCGGCGATCCTTCCGCCTCAGCCTTCCGAGTAGCCGGAATTACAGGCGCGCGCTACCACGCCCGGCTGATTTTTTGGTTTATTGTAGAGATGAGGTCTCGCTGCCCAGGCGGGTCTCGAACCCGCGGGCTCAGGCAATCCTCTCACTTCAGCCTCCCAAAGGCGCGGGATTACAGGCTGAGCCACTGAGCCCGGCTATCAGTTTTAATCATTACCTTTAGTACAGTAGTTTGGTGTGGTCTGAAATTGCGGGGATCCCCAAAACCATTTCGCATGGTAACACTACAAAGGTCCTCGCCTTTTTGACTCTCGTTCTCTTATTTTTTCATATACGGTGGAGTTTTTCAGAGGCTTCAAGGTGTGTGATGCTGTCATTCCTCTGATGGCTAGCGATAATGGAGAACATGCTTCTCACGACATTTTTTGAGAAATGCTGCCTGGTTGGATGGGGTCTAATTTATCCACTTCTATAGTGCTATACAAAATTATGTTTCTATATCCAGTTACTGATCAAGCTCTTCTTTGTGGGAAAATTTTAAAATTTACTGTTGATAGTTTACCAGTGAGAAGTCTGGTTACTGGAGTTCTGAGGAACCTTTGGAGTCATCTAGTCCAGCCCCTCATTTTACTGATGAGGAAACCAAGGCCCAGAGCCATTCACTTGCTTCCCGATCTGTAGAGTGTTCTTGAGTTTGGTGACGCTATCTGGTACCCACATCTGCTCTAAATATGTGGTAGGTTATTATAGCAGTTCGCAGACTTTTTTGTCTCAGGACCCCAATATAGACTTTAAGATTCTTGTCTTTGTGTGTATTACACACATATAGGTGTTTACTGTATTATAATTTAAAACTGAGAAAATTAAAAAATATTGGTTTATTTAAAAACACCAATAATATTTAAACACCAATGTTAATATAAATAACATTTTTGTGAAAAAAATGTGTTTTCCGGCCGGGCATGGTGATTCACGCCTATAATGCCAGCACTTTGGGAGGTTGAGGTGAGAGGCTTGCCTGACCTCACAGATTCGAGACCAGCTGGGGGCAACTTGGTGAGACCTCATCTCTATAATAATTTTTAAAAAATTAGTCAGGCATGGTGGCGCATTCTTGTAGTTCCAGGTACTTGGACGGCTTAGGCAGAAGAATCGCCTGAGCCCAGCAGGTCGAGTCTGTGGCTGTGAGCGTGCCATTGCACTCTAGCCTGGGCGACAGAGTGAGACTCCAACTCAAAAAAAAAAAAAATGTATTTTTCAAAACAAAAATAATTTAGAAGATTAGAGTTGTTTTATATTTTTGCAAATCTCTTTAATGTCTGGCATGATAGAGGACAACTGAATTCTCATTTCTGTTTCTGTGATTCAGTCTGTTGCCACGTGTTGTTGTTGAAGTATATAAAGTAAATCTCACCTTTCCTCATCTGTAGTTGAAAAATGGAGGAATCTTTCGTATAATTGTGAATAGTCTTCTATGATGCAACTCCAAAAACTTAACAGCTGGCAGTTTCTTAAAGGTTAGTTGTGGCATAGAACCTGAAACCATCTCAATGGACTTTTTGCTGTTCTTTTGCATTATCAGTGTGAATGTCAGTACAATAAAAAAGACAAAGAATGTTTTAGTAATATTACAAACGTAATTTTAACATCATGGACCACTAGGTTGTGAGACTGCTCTTTGTGGATTGTTGGGTTATTAGTGTATGCTGTATTATGCTTTATTGTCATATTTTGATACATGTTTCTCATTTATCTGTTTTGTGACATGGAGCCGTGAAAAATTAGTTAAAATTAACTAGGAAGGATTGAATCCAATTCTGAAAACTGCTTCTTTACACCTTCCACAGGATTTGGCTGTCTGTATTTAATGTATTTAGCATGCGGTAGCAGTGGTTTCCGGTTTACTTGCACATTACAATAATCTGGAGTGTTTTAAACCACTGCATGGATCCCACCCCTAGATTTCATTGGTTTGAGATGCTGTTTCTACATGAGATTTAGATAATGTCCCAGTTGATTCTGATAATGCTGCCAAAATTGAGGACTGCTGCTTTATAGGGAATGAGCACCGTTTTGATTAGCTGCCTACTAAAGTGCTTTCTACCTTATTTTAAAAAAATGGTTTTGACACTCTTCCTGAAACAAAAGGAGATTAGATTATGAATACCAAATGGTTTAAAGACAACTTGAGAAATAACAGTTGGTTCTATGGAAAATTTGACTCAGGCAAATATACTAGTGACTTTTAAGGATAAGGTTGATAATTCTGATTGGAATATTGTGGACCATGATGGGTCACTTAATAATTCTCAGAAATTTAGCCAGGCTCGGTGGCTCAGCCTGGAATCCCGCGCCTCGGGAGGCTGAGGTGAGTGGATTACCTGAGCCCGCACGTTCGAAACCCGCCTGGGCAACTTGGCGAGACCTCATCTCTACAATAAATAAAAATGAACCAGGCGTGGAAGTGCACGCCTGTAGTTCCAGCTACTCGGAAGGCTGAGGCGTAAGGATCACCGGAACCCAGCAGGTCAAGGCTGGATCGGCCACTGTACTCCTGTCTGGGCGACAGAGTGAGACTCCAACTCAAAAAATAATAATAATAATAATAATTCTCAAAAATTTAATTTTTTCCCCTAAACTACAAGATTTGTATTATTCTTGATTAGTAGTAGATACTCACTATATAGAAAGTGTTATATTAGTAATTGACTAGAAACAATCATTTCTTAGAAAATGAATTTTAAAGTAAGACAAACACATATTGTTAAGGTGACAATGTCTTTGTTTTTCTTCTTAGACTTAAAAGTTAAATATAAATACGGCATTTAAAAGATTTTCCTTTTTTTTTTAAGACTTAAAGTTGGGAGAATTGCTTCATGATAAACCGTAAGTATCTATGTATTCTTTGAAATAATGTATGTAACATTTCAATCTGTTTTTTTCTCTTATGGAGTAGCATTCCTTGAAGTCTGAGTAAATTCACATTTCAAGGTTGTAAAAATAAAACTATAAATATATTTTTAACTGTGGTATGCTGTTT
>NW_007174596.1:0-734 GCF_000164805.1 Carlito syrichta
AAAACCTTACCAAATTAAGGTTCTTAATGACAGCCCGCTAATATGATCACTTAAAACAAGTGCAAGATGATATGTATAATTCACCTCATAGTTTAGATCTTTTCAGCACAAAAACTACATTGTAACTTACACATTTCTCTCTCCCTTAGACATATACAGGCAGTCACCCAATCCCCATGTAATGTTCTTGCTGGCATCTCACCGAAGCATATTTTAACTGGACACGCATCTCAAAACAAAGAATAGGCACCTGATTTATCATTTTGCTTATACTTAACTGGCTCCTCTTCCATCTTAAGCTGCTCCAAGTCTTAACTCCTCACCTAGAGAGCACTATTCAAACGCAGTCCACCTATCATCAAAAGACCTAAGCTCCTTGAGAAAACAGAAGCCACCAGATTAGCCATCCTGACCTGTTCTTCCTGTCTCAGTGTGTCCCTATGCTTGTCCCAGGTTAATATCTCCGCCATGTTCTTGATCCCATCCTTTCTTTCAAGTTCTCACCCTAGTATTTCTTCCTTTCTCTGATCTTCGATCCCTCCCTAAAGCTCGTTCCCTTCAAACAACAAACTTGTTCACCTCTCCACTCATTTATCCCCAAAGCCAAGCACTGTTCTGTGTGCTAGGGTTATTAGACATGATCTCTGCCCCACAGAGCATGTATTCCAGTGAGCAAGACTGACATAACAAGAAATCACTGAAAATTATGTTTTCTGACAAAGA
Organism: Carlito syrichta; assembly: GCF_000164805.1. NCBI lineage: Eukaryota > Metazoa > Chordata > Mammalia > Primates > Tarsiidae > Carlito > Carlito syrichta. The sequence goes on from NW_007174596.1 coordinate 724, forward strand.
TAGCTCTATGA
>NW_007174597.1:0-1256 GCF_000164805.1 Carlito syrichta
TCAACTGAAGTGGAGTTGGAGAGAAGAGAAAAGGGTGGGTGAATCTGCTCAGAGCAGCTGTTTTGAGATACTTACCAGAGAGGTAACAATTGGAAGGGTTGTGTGAAGGCCTGGGGCATAGTACTTTAAGCCAGAAAACAAAGTATAGAAAGACCAGGGGAAAAACCACCTTGGTGTGTATAATGAGATTAAAAAAAGTCCTCTGCACAGGAACTGAATGAGGATGGCAGGATAGTGGTACATAAATGAAGTCTGAGTTGGTGGCACAGACCAGATTTCACAGGCCACAGGGAAAGAGTCTGGACTTTATTCTACCTGCAACAGGAGGCCGCTGCGGGATCTGAAGCAAGCAATGATGTGATCTGATCATTTTCAAAACTCAAATATACAGAAATGCTACCTTCTTTAGATCAACATAATCAGTGTCTTCCAGGGTTAGATATGACTGCTATCTAACATTAAGTAATTTTCTAACCTGTTACTTAATGTTAGAAAATGTAATTTGAAAAACTGCCTCAAAATCCATCTTTAATGTTATATCAAACATATACTGCCTTTCTTTTTCTCTTTTGAGGCGGAGTCTCACTCTTTCGTTCAGGTTGGAGTGCAGTAGCACAACCCCCGCCACGGCAGCCTCAGGTGATATTCGGCCTCAGCCTTCCAAGTACCTGGGACTACAGGTGTGCACCACCATGCCCGGTCAATTTTTCTTGATTTATTGTAGAGATGAGGTCTCACCAAGTTGCCCAAGTTGATGCTTTCGATGAAAGTGAAAATTAGAAGGTAGAGAAGAAGTGTGGTTAACAAACTCAGTAAACCACACTTGTGGATTTCGTTTATCGAGACGTTTCAAAATCACAACGATTTTGCTTTTTTACCCTTTCCCAGATTTTGAACTGCTAATCCAAAACCTTAAACTCACCTCGACAAGCTTCTTCAAACTCTTGGGTAAGGTCCACCCAGCCTGTATTGCTGTTTTCCATTTTCTCTGGCATTCTGAGCTCCCATCCTGAATCGTCGTCATCTACGGAAGCTTTCATGACCATTATGCCTGTGGAACGAACGGCGACGTGAGAGAGGGTGTAGCCTGCAGGGCGAGAGTATTTGCAAAGCTGTGTGTAAGTTGGGACCAAGGTCTCACGAAGCTCTTTCGGCAGAGCTCTTCTTTCCGAGGTGGAGGACGGAGCGGCCAAGGACCACCTGCGCGCAATCAAATCTCTCGTTCGGGACCACCGCAGCCGCTCCTTTCCTAGCAG
>NW_007174598.1:0-475 GCF_000164805.1 Carlito syrichta
GGAGGACGGAGCGGCCAAGGACCACCTGCGCGCAATCAAATCTCTCGTTCGTGACCACCGCTGCCGCTCCTTTCCTAGCAGCCCCCCTGCCAGGGCTCGTCACGAGTCGGCCTCCCCCCGGCTGCAGAAAACCACAGGCCAGCCCGCACACAAACGGGCCCACCGCTCCAACTCCAGAGCGCCCAACTTTCCGGACTGGCCACGAAGGGCCCAGGCGCCCCCCGGGTCCCCTCTCGCAGCCACGGCCCCCACGCGGCCCCACTCGAGTCAGAGACCCTCGCCCGGCCGGAGCTCGCCGGCCAGTCCGCCCCCTCGGGCGCCCCCTTCCCCGCGGCCCCAGGCCAGGGCGGCCCGGCTCAACCTGCCGGGGGGATGGGGCGCGGCGCCCACTGCAAGGGTCCCCCTAGCCCGGCTCGGGGCCGGGGAGCCCCGGAGGAGGGACCCGCTCCACGTCCGCCCCGCCCCGCCCGGGTCA
>NW_007174599.1:0-550 GCF_000164805.1 Carlito syrichta
GAATGGAATGGAATGGAGAGGAATGGAATGGAACTTAAAGTGGCAGAATAGAATGGAATAAAATGTAACAGAATGTAAATGTTAGGAATGAAATGGAGAAGAATGCAATTGAAAGGAATGGAATGGAATGGAGAGGAAGGCAATGGAATTGAGAGAAATGGAATGAAGAGGAATGGAGTGAAAAGGAATGGAGAGGGTTGGAATGCAGAAGAAAGAAATAGAGTGGAATGGAATGAAATCGAGAGTAATGAAATGGAGAGGAAGGGATTGAAATGGAATGGAGAGGAATGGATTCGGGAGGATTGGAGTGGAATGGAGAGAAATGGATTGGAGAGGAATGGAGTGAAATCGAATGGAGAGGAATGCAATGAAGTGGAGAGAAATGGAATGGAATGGAATGGAGAGGAATGGAATTGAATGGAATGGAAAGGAATGGAATGGAGAGGAATGGAATGGAACTGAATGTAGCGAATGGGAATGGAATAAAACATAATGGATTATAAAGGATTGGAATGGAGAAGAATGGAAGGGAAAGAAATGGAATGGAATG
>NW_007174600.1:0-681 GCF_000164805.1 Carlito syrichta
TTTGAGAAGTGTCTACTCATAGGATAATGACATTCTCATTCTTAAAAGGTATGACATTTGCTTGTGGGGTTCATAATTGCTTCTTCTACTGAAAAAAATTTTGTCAATTAAAAATTTATTGTTTGATTCCAAAAACCTAAGTCTTGCCTGTCTCTCTATTTTGTTTCTAACTTACAAAAATCAAAACATGATTTTTAAGAATTACATTATTATAAGAACATTTTACTCGTTAAAACAAAAATGACTGTTCCTGGGTTCATTGTTGTAGCATTTAATTTGGATGACTGGTACTTCTTTTTTTTTTAGTTGGAGTATCACTCCATCCCCCAGGCTAGAGCGCAGTGGCATGCTCCCTCCCAGCCACCGCAGCCTCTACCAGCTGGCCTCCGGCAATCCTTCTGCCTCAGCCTTCCAAGTAGCTAGAACTACAAGCGCGTGCTACCAAGCCCGGCTAGTTTTTTATTTATTGTAGAGACAATAAATAGTTTTTTATTTATTGTAGAGACAATAAATAGTTTTTTATTTATTGTAGAGACAATAAATAGTTTTTTATTTATTGTAGAGACAAGGTCTCGGCAAATTGCCCGGGCAGGTCTCACACCCGCGGCTCAGGCAATCCACTCACCTCAGCCTTCCAAAGCGCGGGATTACAGGCTGAGTCACCGAGCCCAGCTTAGTACT
>NW_007174601.1:0-584 GCF_000164805.1 Carlito syrichta
ATTTCTTCTTGTTTCACCTAGGCCAGTTGTGTGATGACAGAAAGTCTTCCATTTCCTTAAGGTTTTCAAGTTTGTTTCCATACTTGTGTACGTAGTAGTCTCTAATGATCTTTTGTATTTCTTCAGGATCAGATGTGACTTCATCTTTTGTGTTTCTGATTGTGTTTATTTGGGCTTTTTATCTCTTTTTCTTGGTCAGTCTAGCTAGGGGACCATTGATCTTGTTTATCCTTTTGAAGAACCGGTTTTTTGTTTCATTGATTTTTTGTATTATCTTTTTGTCTTCTATGTCCTGGATTTGGACTTTTATTTTGGTGATCTGGATTCTTCTGCTGAAATTAGGGTTTTTGTGGTCTTGCTTTTCCAGCTTCCTTAGGTGGCTTGTTAGGCTGTTAATGTGATCCTTCCATTTTCTTCACATGCGTTTGTAGGGATATAAATTCCCCTCTTACTACAGCTTTCATGGCATCTTAGAGATTTTGGTAAGATGTTTCTTCATTTTCATTTGTGTCCAGGTATCTTTTAATCTCTGTTTTGATTTCATCATTGACCCATGATTTGTTTAGCATCATGCTGTTTAATGT
>NW_007174602.1:0-408 GCF_000164805.1 Carlito syrichta
CTCAATTGCCTCACAAAAGCCCTCCAACAGTTTACTAATTTGGACCCTGAATCTCTGGATGGACGACAACTCCTTATGACTTATTTTTTCTCTCAAAGCTAACCGGACATTAGGTCCAAATTTAAAAGGCTAGATCAAGGGCCCCTTACACCCCAAAATGAGGTTTTGGCTACCACCTTTAAGGTGTACCACAACCAAGACGAAAAGGCTAAGCGACAAAAATATCAAATGCTAGCTCAGGCTCTCTGTGGGACAGACACAGGCCCCCGTAACAGTAAAGGAGGTGTCCAAACCAAGCGTGACCCACCAGGGCCCTGTTTCAAGTGCGGCAAGGAGGGACATTGGGCACAAGTCTGCCCTAACCCCAAACCTCCATCAAAACCTTGCCCCAAATGCAACCTTCCGGGA
>NW_007174602.1:1940-2399 GCF_000164805.1 Carlito syrichta
CGAATCAAAAAAACTCACATTTGGAGCACCTATCACTGTAACTTTCCCCCATCATCTACAGCACCTCCTAGGATATAAGGGCCTCAAAACACTCCCTCCCAGCCGGGTTCTTTCCCTTCTAGTTTTCTTTATCCGAGATCCTTCCATCTCCTTCCAAGCTTGCGCCTTCTTCACCTGGCCTCACTACTTCCTTCCTCTCCCACTGACACCCCAATCCATAACTGTGTTGAGGTCCTCGAGTCCCTACTTCCCTGCCCTGTACATATTCAGGAAGGACCCTTATCTAAGCCCTCTTACATATGGTTCACAGATGGAAGTTCGTACATATATGAGAGGTCCTGAGTAGCAGGATGCACTGTCACCTCAGCCACTGATGTCATAGAAGCTAACTCTCTCCCTCCCCACACCACCAACCAGCAGGCAGAACTCACAGCGGTTATTCAAGCCTTCCAGCTGGTG
>NW_007174603.1:0-696 GCF_000164805.1 Carlito syrichta
GAAAAGGCTAAGCGACAAAAATATCAAATGCTAGCTCAGGCTCTCTGTGGGACAGACACAGGCCCCCGTAACAGTAAAGGAGGTGTCCAAACCAAGCGTGACCCACCAGGGCCCTGTTTCAAGTGCGGCAAGGAGGGACATTGGGCACAAGTCTGCCCTAACCCCAAACCTCCATCAAAACCTTGCCCCAAATGCAACCTTCCGGGACATTGGGTGGTGGACTGCCCTGGCCCCAGAGAGGAGCAGGGTCAGCCCCCAAATCCACCCTGGGCCTAATGGGCATGGCTGCCTTGGAATGACGGGGCCCTGGGATCCCCCACCCGACACATATCTCAAATGCTTGGGAGCCTAGGGTCAAAATTACAGTTGATGGACATCCCATCCTCTTCCTGCTAGACACTGGAGCCACTCTTTCTGTCTTGTGGAAGTTCTGGGGGCCAACCTCACCGTCTAGGTTCCCGGTAGTTGGGGTAGGGGGCCAAACCATTATCCCACACATAACCCCTATGCTAACATGCATATTTGCTAATATCCCATTTACCCACTCCTTCTTGGTCATGCCTCAGTGCTCCATACCCCTTATGCGAAGGGACATCTTGGCTAAATTTCAGGCATCCATTACTTTTAACCCCAGCACTGCCCTCGCTAACCCATCCCCAACAACTTCCTTACTCCTCCTTTTAGCCTCTACCCCCT
>NW_007174604.1:0-432 GCF_000164805.1 Carlito syrichta
CTCCCTCCCGGCCGGGTTCTTTCCCTTCTAGTCTTCTTTATCCAAGATCCTTTCATCTCCTTCCAAGCCTGCGCGCCTCTTCACCCGGCCTCACTACTTCCTTCCTCTCCCACTGACACTCCAATCCATAACTGTTGAGGTCCTCGAGTCCCTACTTCCTTGCCCAGTACATATTCAGGAAGGACCCTTATCTAAGCCCTCTTACATATGGTTCACAGACGGAAGTTCGCACATACATGAGGGGTCCCAAGTAGCAGGATATGCTGTCACCTCAGCCACTGATGTCATCGAAGCTAACCCTCTCCCACCCCATACCACCAACCAGCAGGCAGAACTCACAGCGGTTATTTGAGCCTTCCAGCTGGCGGCTGAACACTCTCTGTCACTTTACACCGACTCCAAGTATGTCTTCCACATCCTGGTTTCACACTC
>NW_007174605.1:0-802 GCF_000164805.1 Carlito syrichta
GAACTAATTATGGGGCCAACTCGTCATCCAACTATTTAACCAAGATAAATAGTTGGCCGATTAGTTGGTCAACTTGATAAGCCAGCTAACAAGTTGGCCAAGTAGTCAGTCAACGTGTTAAACCAGTTAGCTAGTCAACCAACATGTCAGCCAACATGTTAAGTCACATAGCTAACTCATTAACCAACTAGTTAAATTAGCTGTTTAACTCGTTTACCAACTAGGTAAAACAGTTATCTAACTCACTAACCAACTCATTAATTCAGCTAGCTATCTCGTTAGCCAACTAGTTAAGTCAGCTAGCTAAGTGAGCTAGCTAACTAGCTAGCTAGCTATGTAAGCTAGCTAAGGCAGCTATCTCACTAGGTAGCAAATTATTTAAGTCAGCTACTTAAGTCTGCTACCTAAGTAGTTAGCTAATTAATTAAATCAGCTCATTATTCAGCTAGTTAAATTGTTTGCTAACTATTTAATTCAGATACTTAAGTGAACTAGCTAACTACTTAAGTCAGTCAGTTAAGTCAGCTAGCTAAGAAGTTAAGTCACCTAAGTCAGTTAGTTAAGCCAACTTATAATTTAGTCAGCTGGTTAAGACAGCTAGCTAGCTAGTTAGCTAAAGGTTTAAGTCAGCAGCTTGAGTCAGGTAGTTAGCTAGTTAACTAACGAATTATGTCAGCTGTATGAGTCACCTAGCTACCTAGTTAGCAAATGGGTTGTGTCAGCTGTTTTAGTATGCTAGCTAGCTAATTAGCTAACGAGTTAAGTCAGCTCAATGGTCAGCTAGCTAGCTAGATAGCAAACG
>NW_007174606.1:0-864 GCF_000164805.1 Carlito syrichta
ACAAGTTGGCCAAGTAGTCAGTCAACGTGTTAAAACAGCTAGCTAGTCAACCGACATGTCAGCCAACATGTTAAGTCACATAGCTAACTCATTAACCAACTAGTTAAATTAGCTATTTAACTCGTTTACCAACTAGGTAAAACAGTTATCTAACTCACTAACCAACTCATTAATTCAGCTAGCTATCTCGTTAGCCAACTAGTTAAGCCAGCTAGCTAAGTGAGCTAGCTAACTAGTTAGCTAGCTATGTAAGCTAGCTAAGGCAGCTATCTCACTAGGTAGCAAATTATTTAAGTCAGCTACTTAAGTCTGCTACCTAAATAGTTAGCTAATTAATTAAATCAGCTCATTATTCAGCTAGTTAAATTGTTTGCTAACTATTTAATTCAGATAGTTAAGTGAACTAGCTAACTAGTTAAGTCAGTCAGTTAAGTCAGCTAGCTAAGAAGTTAAGTCACCTAAGTCAGTTAGTTAAGCCAACTTAAAATTTAGTCAGCTGGTTAAGACAGCTAGCTAGCTAGTTAGCTAAAGGTTTAAGTCAGCAGCTTGAGTCAGGTAGTTAGCTAGTTAACTAACGAATTATGTCAGCTGGATGAGTCAACTAGCTACCTAGTTAGCAAATGGGTTGTGTCAGCTGTTTGAGTATGCTAGCTAGCTAATTAGCTAATGAGTTAAGTCAGTTCGATGGTCAGCTAGCTAGCTAGATAGCAAACGAATTTAGTCAGTTGGATGAGTCCACTAGCCAGATCATTAGCTAAAGAGATAAGTCAGATGATTAAGTCACCAAGCTAGCACATTTATATTACTATTAAGCTAACTAGGTTATCTATCTGGTTAAGTCAGCTAGCTAGCAGAGCAGTTATG
>NW_007174607.1:0-772 GCF_000164805.1 Carlito syrichta
CAGTTAGCTAGCTATGTAAGCTAGCTAAGGCAGCTATCTCACTAGGTAGCAAATTATTTAAGTCAGCTACTTAAGTCTGCTACCTAAATAGTTAGCTAATTAATTAAATCAGCTCATTATTCAGCTAGTTAAATTGTTTGCTAACTATTTAATTCAGATAGTTAAGTGAACTAGCTAACTAGTTAAGTCAGTCAGTTAAGTCAGCTAGCTAAGAAGTTAAGTCACCTCAGTCAGTTAGTTAAGCCAACTTCTAATTTAGTCAGCTGGTTAAGACAGCTAGCTAGCTAGTTAGCTAAAGGTTTAAGTCAGCAGCTTGAGTCAGGTAGTTAGCTAGTTAACTAACGAATTATGTCAGCTGTATGAGTCACCTAGCTACCTAGTTAGCAAATGGGTTGTGTCAGCTGTTTTAGTATGCTAGCTAGCTAATTAGCTAACGAGTTAAGTCAGCTCAATGGTCAGCTAGCTAGCTAGATAGCAAACGAATTTAGTCAGTTGGATGAGTCCAGTAGCCAGATCATTAGCTAAAGAGATAAGTCAGATGATTAAGTCACCAAGCTAGCACATTATATTACTATTAAGCTAACTAATTATCTATCTGGTTAAGTCAGCTAGCTAGCAAGCAGTTATGTGTCAGCTTGTTAGCTAGGTAGCTATCTATCTAGCTAATTATTTAAGTCAACTGAGTAACTAGGTAGCTAGCTAGTTGGCTAGCTATTTTATTAAACTGGCTAGCTAGTTAAGCTGCTAGTTATGACACCTACTTAAGTCAGCT
>NW_007174608.1:0-697 GCF_000164805.1 Carlito syrichta
CACTAACAGGAAATCAACTGTCCAAAGCCAACGTTACTCCCAGCTAGCCTATCCTGCTTCTATGCTATGCTTGGTGTTTTCAAGTCAACCTTTTTGTTAGCTTCTGTACCAGCCTTCCTCTCTATTACTCTGTGCTCTCTGTCTCAGGGCTTGGGTCATTACCTGAATTTTTGAAAGCACTGTCCAGAAATATGTTCATCTTTATTAAGTGATGGCTGAAGAATAATATTTTATTGGCTAACCCCATCAAATGTTGGATAATAAAAGTCCCTCTGTTGACACCTCTGTTTTTAACCTGCTGACCTTTAGAAGTAAAAATTAATTATTAGTGCAGTTCATCATCTTGGGAATAGCTACAGTAATTTCACTATGTATATTTCCCCCTTCTCTTGGGAATAAACTTTCCTGCTATGAAATAATATTTCTTTTGTACCAAGAATCTAATATTTACCACTTAAATGTAAGGCATTTTAAGATATTTAAGACATTTTAATTTAATATTTTAAGGTGTTTTATCTAATATTTTCGTCTATTAGTTAAAGATTATCACTTAATAATGTAAGGAATTTTAAGGCATTCTTTACAGAGGAGACTCATATGGGCTTTTCTGTCTGTATTTTAAAGGTAATTTTAAGATGCCAAGGTTTCTCTAGAGTGACATGTCCAAAGAAAGAGTACTCAAATGTTCCCTATAGAA
>NW_007174609.1:0-783 GCF_000164805.1 Carlito syrichta
CTGGTCACACAATCACGGCCTGGCCTCTGCTCCTGTGGGTCAGGGGTCACACACTCCTGGGGACAGCTCAAAGGAGTTAGGACTGGCAAGTGGGGGCCTCAGGGTAGCCCTGAGCCTCACTGGTGGAAACCCTTACGTTCAGAAAGGTTCAGAGGCTCTGACCTGATGTAGGCTCCCCAGGGGCCAGGAGAGAAGTTGAGAATGGAGTGGAGGGAAAAGAACCAGAAAGAGAAGGGAGGAATGCAATGTATCAGCAGAGGCCAAGAGTGAACAAAGGGAAAAGCGTCTTACATGTGCTGGAAAGAAGGGAGCAGGTGGGATGAGCCCCACAGTCTGCCCCTGGAAACCCCACTACCAGGCCTCAGCGCTTCCCGGGGGGCAGGCTCCACCCACCGGCGGCCACACCTCCGTGGCTCCGGAACCCACGGTCCCAGCGCCTGCGATGAAGAGGGTCTGTGCTGGCAGCCAGGTCCGATGCTCTGGAATTCAGCCCCGCCTCCCTCCCAGCCACGATCGCCCTGCAGAGGATGTGGGAGGAACGTGGTAGGGGCCGCACTCAGCGGCCTCGGCCTCTGCTCACCTGGGGACCCCGGGCGGGACGCGGTTGGGAATCCAGGGCACCTGGGGGGAGGTCCGAAGGGATCGGGGAAAGCCCCAGGCCTGGGGGTCCCAGCGGCGTTTTCACCAGGGTGGACCAGCAGCAGAAGCCCAGGAGCAGGCTCTTTGTGCCACCCGGGCCGGGCTGGGGGCACGGCGGGGGCTCGGCGCTGCCGCTCGGCTGAC
>NW_007174610.1:0-3663 GCF_000164805.1 Carlito syrichta
GCCCCGCGCTGAGGTCCCGCCCCCAGCCCGGTGCTGGCCACACCCACACACACAAGCCTCTCCTCACCACATCCCCTTTGTATCCGGAGCTTCAGCCCAGCCCCCGGTGCCCGACGTCCCAGCCCCCCCGCCCTGCAGACAGCGCTCCACGCCAGTCCCGCCCAGGGACAAGCCCGCCCCTTTGAGTCTCCACCCCTTGCTCAGGGTGGGAGCCGCCCAGGGGGCAAGGGCGCAGCACTGGCCCGTTCTGTCAATTCTCCCGGGGGCCCTGGGTTGGGGTGTTTGGGGGCTGTGCTGCTGGCCCTGGTGCCTGCGCCTGGCCGGGAGGCTCAGCACCTGCAGCCAGGGGTCGTCCACAGGCGGGAAGAGGGGCGTGCTGACGGTGGTCGTGGTGACGTCGCCCAGGATGCTGAGTGCGTCCTTCAGCGCCTGGGTCGTGTCCGCGTCTCCTCCGCCACTGTGCCTGCTCCGCTGACTCCCCGACAGTGTGTTCTGGTTCCCACGAGTAAGGATTGACCAGCAACTTCCAAACCTCGGGTGTTACCCAGCCCTGCCCAGGCTCTGGGGCATGCATGGAGAGATACTGAGGTTTTCAAAAACCTAGTCTTATTTATTCACTCTTCAAGTAGACGTTGAGCACCTACTCTGTGCCAGGCACTGTGTCACTACACACTTTATATGCACATAATTCTCAACTCTGTAGCTCTCCATATTTTACCTATGAGAAACAGGTTCATCTGCCAATGTCACAGGGCATTTGTGGCAAAGTCAGGATTCAAAGTCACTTCTTCTAATTCCCTGGGGGCCATACTTTGTCACTAAGCCATAGGTTGTCATGGTGCTGTAAGATGTGTATTTGAAAGCATGGATTGGGATCCTTAAAAGATTCCTCGTCCCTCCTGAAAGACATTTTAGCATGTCTGGAGCAACTTGCGTATAAGAACTTGGCTTCACAGAAGCAAATTTCATGAATCTAAATTCAGATGAAGTATTTCCAATGGAAATTTATTTGTTTGTTTAGGAGGTGACTTGTCACTCTGTCACGCTGGAGAGGCTGGAAGCAGTGTCATGATCATGGCTCACAGCCGCCTCCAACTCCTAGGCTCAAGTGATCCTCCCACACTAACATCACAAGTAGCTGGGAATACCAGAGTGCACCCACCATGTCCAGCTTATTTTTATAATTTTTGGTAGAGATAGGGTTTAGCTGCATGGCTCAAGCGGGTCTGGAAGTCGTGGCTTCAAGTGAATCTCCCATCTCAACCTCCCAAAGTTGTGGGATTAGAGGAGGGAGCCACTTGTCTTGTCCCCTCACTTCATGTTTCTGTTGAAAACTGTGTCTGGACTGTTCCTCCTTCCCTGGACCTGGTCGCATGGGGCTGGCCAGCATCTCTCCTGCCAGGGCCCCCTGGCCACCTGCTTACGTGGCCCCATACAGCCTCTGCCCTCATGGGTTGCACACGCACATTGTTGCTTGTGAGGTGCATGGTAGTCTCGGGCATGTTCCCGCACAGTCTTGTTGACAATGGCATGAACGTGTCCACCAGATTCCAGATGGTCTCCTCTTGCCACTCCAGCTGTGGGTCCATGGAATGCATGAAGTTGTCAGAGCCATCCTCCTTGGTCTCGCTGGCCTGCCATCAGGAACAGAAAGCCATCGGGGTGACTGGTCACACAGCCAGGCTCCTGGCATCTGCAGAATGTCAGCCCCTCCAAGGGCCCCCAGGAACACAAAAGGCAAAGAGAAAAGCAACTGACTCTAACACGCAGGTATCCAATCCCATCAAATCTGTAGGGCTTTGGCCTCTACCCATCCCTGAGCCTCTCAGGACCCCAGGCAATCCCATTCAGCCTTGTCTTGCCTCTGAGTCTAGTGCCTAGAATTTTCTTCAGCTTCCTAATGCACATTTGCAAGGTCCCTTGCTTGAAGACCTAGTCAGAGACAGTGCCAGGCTGGAGGCGCCTGGCAGGTGGCCAGGGAGGGGCAACAGTCACTTTCTCCTTGTTCTGGGAGCGATACCAGAGATACAGAGGCCAGCTCTTCAACACTGCCACTGACACCACCACCAGGAAACAGCCAAAGTAGAGACACATGGAGAGGAAAAGGAGAGGGTTTGAGTGAACATGAGACACTGCACCCCAACTTTAAGGCAACTCCAGACACTGCTACAGTGAGGCAGTGGAGAGAAGGCAGTCACAAGAAACTCCCATATCCAGTAGGGGATGCAGGAAGCACCATCTGCATCAAAGAGAGGAACATGAAAAACTGCCACTGGAGAAAGTTGTGAGGTGTTTCAGGGAGCTGAATTCTGATTCCACCCCAGGCTATGTGGGGGAAGGTTTCCTGCCGTTTGTGAACCAAATAAGGGCTTGGAAACATGGCATGACTTGGCATCACTGAGCATGGTGCCCTGAGCCCCAATATCAGCAACTTGCACCTGCCCTGCCTGCCCTGGTGCTCATCCCAACATGCTTGGGGTACACGCCAGCCCTCAGGAAGGAGGCCTTCCAGCTGTCCAACTCCTTCCCTGGCCACCTGCCAGGTGCCTCCAGTCTGGCACTGTCTCTGACTAGGTCATCAAGCAAGGGACCTTGCAAATGTGCTTTTGTAATTTCTGCATTAGGGAACTGAAGAAAATTCTAGGCACTAGACTCAGAGGCAAGACAAGGCTGAATGGGATTGCCTGGGGTCCTGAGAGGCACGGGGATGGCAGAGACCAGTTCTGGCTGCCAATTGTCTAGTAGATGTTCTGAGAGTTGTGGCAGGCAGTGAGCAGAGATAGGCAGAGCCCCACCCTCCTGGTGTTGTCATTTCCCAGCTGTGTGACCCTGCACAAGTCCCTTCCTCTCTGTCAGTCTCCGTTTCTGCATTTAGAAAGTGGGGTCATAATGATTCCTGCCTCCTGAGGTCATCGAGAGGATTCAGTGACATGAGCAGTAAATTGTGGAGAAAGGGATCAAACCCTCAATAAAAGGGACATCCAGAAGACAGTGTATTTCTGGCATGGGTCCCAGATACCCATCAGCTTCCTCCCTGGCTCACTGAGGGCTCCCTGCCTCATGGTGACTGTGTTGAACCCTCATGTTTGAGTAGGAGCGAGCCTAGTGGAGTCAGCTTTGGGTGGTAGGTGTGAGGCCTGGTACTGCCATTGACCCTACCGTGCCTTGCCCACATCTCACGCAGAGCAGGCATTACATAAATGATTGTGGAAGGGAGGAAGGAAGGGGAGGAGAGAGGAGGGAGAGATAAAGGAAGGAAGGAAAGAGGAGGGGGGAGCGAGGAGTTATTGGATGTTGTCCAGAACAGACCAGGAATTCAATAAACATTTATCAGGGATGGGCATGGTGGCTCACCTGGCACTTTTGGAGGCTTAGGTGGGAGGATAGCTTGAGCCCAGGATTTTGAGACCAGTCTGGGCAACATGGTGAACTCGCCTGTCTACAAAAAATCAAAAGTATTAGCCGAGCATGATGGCATGCACCTGTCATCCAAGCTACTCAGGAAGCTAAGAAGGGAGGATTGCATGAGCCCAGGAGTTCGAAGAATTGATGAGCTGTGACCATGCCACCACAATCCAGTCAGTGAGAGTCAAATCCAAACAGGCTTCTGGGCATCAGCCACTTCCCACTAAACAGGCTACCTGATCAGAGCCTGGCCAAGGT
>NW_007174611.1:0-890 GCF_000164805.1 Carlito syrichta
GACTTTGTGTATAAAAGACCATTATAATTCCCAATAATGCATAATGCTTCTGCACTAGACTGGAGTCAAGTCTCTTTCTTCTCTCTCTTCTTCCACCCAATCACTGATGCCGTGTCCACCTTTGGAGTACCCTGAACCCGACTAGAGCTGATCCTTGGGAGAATTCAATGGAATTGATTCGAGAGCAATGGAGAAGAATGGAATGGAATGGAGTGAAATGGAATGAAGAGGAATGGAAAGGAGAGGAATGGAATGCAGAGGAATTGAATGGATATGAATGGAATGGAATGGAATGGAGAGGAATGAAGTGGAAAGATATACTTTGGAAAGGAATGGAGAGGAAAGGAATGGAATTGAATGGAGATGAGTGGAATTAGATGGAAAGGGTACGAATGGATTGGAATGGAATAAAATGAAGAAGAATAAAATTGAATCCATTGGAATTCAGAGTACTGGAATAAAAAGCAATGAAACGGAATGGAATGGAGAGATATAGAATGGACAGGAATGGAATGGAGTGTAATGCAATGGAGTGGAATGGAATGCAGAGGAATGGAATGGAATGCAATCGGGAGGAATTGAATGGAGTGGAATGGCATGGAATGGAATAGAGAGGAATGGAATGGAGAGTAAATGAATGTAAAGAGATGGAATGCAATTTAGAGCAGTGGAATGGATAGTAATGGGAAGGAGATGAAAGGAATGGAATGGAATGGAGAAGAATGGAATGGAGAGGAGTGAATTGGAATAGAATGCAGAGGAGACGAATGGAATGGAATGGTTAGGAATGGAATAGAGAGTAATGGAATGGAGTGGAATGGAATCAAACGTAGAGGAATCCTACGGTGAGAAATGGAAAGAAATTGAAAAAAATGGAATGTAATTTAGAG
>NW_007174612.1:0-814 GCF_000164805.1 Carlito syrichta
TAAATGAATGTAAAGAGATGGAATGCAACTTAGAGCAGTGGAATGGATAGTAATGGGAAGGAGATGAAAGGAATGGAATGGAATGGAGAAGAATGGAATGGAGAGGAGTGAATTGGAATAGAATGCAGAGGAGGCGAATGGAATGGAATGGTTAGGAATGGAATAGAGAGTAATGGAATGGAGTGGAATGGAATCAAACGTAGAGGAATCCTACGGTGAGAAATGGAAAGAAATTGAAAAAAATGGAATGTAATTTAGAGGAATGGAATGGAAACGAATGTAATGGGGAGATAAGGCCTGGAATGGAATGCAGTGGAGTGGAATGGAATGGAGTGATATGGAATGTAATGGGAAGGAAGGGAATTGAGAAAAGTGGAAGGGAATAGAATGCAATGGGGACAGGAATGGAATGGAATGAAATGCAGATGAATGGAATGGAAAGTAAAGGAATGGAAAGGATTGGAATTGAATCGGGTGGAATGGAAACAAATGGAATAGAGAGAAATGGAATAGAGAGAAATGGAATGGAACGGAGAGGAATGGAATAGATTCTAATGCAATGATATCAAGAGGTTTGGAATGGAATGGAATGGTGAGGAATGTAATGGAATGTAATATAGTGGACTGCATTGAAATGGATTGGAAAGGAAAGTATAGGAAAAGAACAGAATGAAATGTAATGAAAAGAAATGGAGAGGAATGGAATGGAATAGAATAGAAGGGAATGGAATGGGATGGAAAGGATATGAATGGAGGGGAATAGAATGAAATGGAATGGAAGGAAGAGGATTAGAATAGAGAGGAGTGGAATGGA
>NW_007174613.1:0-781 GCF_000164805.1 Carlito syrichta
AATGGAATCAAACGTAGAGGAATCCTACGGTGAGAAATGGAAAGAAATTGAAAAAAAATGGAATGTAATTTAGAGGAAATGGAATGGAAACGAATGTAATGGGGAGATAAGGCCTGGAATGGAATGCAGTGGAGTGGAATGGAATGGAGTGATATGGAATGTAATGGGAAGGAAGGGAATTGAGAAAAGTGGAAGGGAATAGAATGCAATGGGGACAGGAATGGAATGGAATGAAATGCAGATGAATGGAATGGAAAGTATAGGAATGGAAAGGATTGGAATTGAATCGGGTGGAATGGAAACAAATGGAATAGAGAGAAATGGAATAGAGAGAAATGGAATGGAACGGAGAGGAATGGAATAGATTCTAATGCAATGATATCAAGAGGTTTGGAATGGAATGGAATGGTGAGGAATGTAATGGAATGTAATATAGTGGACTGCATTGAAATGGATTGGAAAGGAAAGTATAGGAAAAGAACAGAATGAAATGTAATGAAAAGAAATGGAGAGGAATGGAATGGAATAGAATAGAAGGGAATGGAATGGGATGGAAAGGATATGAATGGAGGGGAATAGAATGAAATGGAATGGAAGGAAGAGGATTAGAATAGAGAGGAGTGGAATGGAATGCTGAGGAATGTAATGGACTGTAGCATAGTGGAATGCATTGAAATTGTGAAGAACGGAATGAGGAATGGAATGCAGTGGAATGGCATGGAAAGGAATAGACAGGAATGCATGGAGAGAAAAGAAATGTAAAGAGATGGAATACAATTTA
>NW_007174614.1:0-771 GCF_000164805.1 Carlito syrichta
AGCTGGCTAGCCAGCTGAATTAACTCGCTGATTTAACTAGCTAGTAAGCTGACTAAACTAGCTGACTTAAACAGCTAGTTGCCTAGCTGTCTAGTAGGTTTAACTACCTAGCTTAACTATCTAGCTAGCCAGCTGACTTAACTAGTTGGCATAACCAGCTGAATTAACTATCTAGCTAGCCAGCTGACTTAATTACCTGACATAACAAACTGAATTAACTAGACAGATATCTGGCTAGACACTTGGCTTAACTAGCTAGTCAACTAGCTAGCCAGACAGCAAGGCAGCTCACCTATCTCGCTGATATAGCTTGCTAGCCAGCCAGATAGCCAGTTGACTTAATTAGTTGTCTACCTATATAGCCATGTGGCTAGTCAGCTGACTTAACGAGAAGACATAACTAGCTACTCAGCTGGCTAGCCAGCTGACTTAACTAGCTAGCTACCAAGGTAGCCAGTTGTCTAGCCACTTGAACTAACTAGCTGATTTAACCAGCTAGCCAGCAGGCTAGTCAGTTGAATCACTAGCTGACTTAACTAGTTAGCCAACTTGCTAGCCATCTGACTTAACTAACTGACATCACTAGATTCACAGGTAGCTAGCCACTTTACTTAACTAGCTAGCTACCTACGTATCCCACTGGCTTGACAGCTGACTTAACTACCCAGCTACATAGCTAATCAGCTGTATAGTGCATAGGTAGCCAGCTGGATAGCCAGCTGAATTAACTAGCTAGCTACCCAGCTAGGCAGTGACTAGCCAGCTGACTTA
>NW_007174615.1:0-766 GCF_000164805.1 Carlito syrichta
AACTAGTTAGCCAGCTGGCTAGCCAGCTGACTTAACTAGCTAGCTACCAAGGTAGCCAGTTGTCTAGCCACTTGAACTAACTAGCAGATTTAACCAGCTAGCCAGCAGGCTAGTCAGCTGAATCACTAGCTGACTTAACTAGTTAGCCAACTTGCTAGCCATCTGACTTAACTAACTGACATCACTAGATTCACAGGTAGCTAGCCACTTTACTTAACTAGCTAGCTACCTACATATCCCACTGGCTTGACAACTGACTTAACTACCCAGCTACATAGCTAATCAGCTGGATAGTGCATAGGTAGCCAGCTGGATAGCCAGCTGAATTAACTAGCTAGCTACCCAGCTAGGCAGGTGACTAGCCAGCTAACTTAACAAGCCAACTTAACTAGCTAACCAGCATACTTAGCTATCTGACTTAACTAGCTAGCTACCTAGGTAGCCAGCTGATTTTTCTAGCTGATATAACTATCTAGATTCCTAACTAGCAATCTAGCTAGCTGTCCAACTTAACTAGCTCACTTAACTAACTAGGTAACTGATTTAACTAGCTAACTGCCTAGCTGGCCAGCTGAATTCACTAGCCGTAATAACTAGCTAGTCACATATCTAGCCATATGATATAACTAGCTTTTCAACTATCTAGCAAGCTGGCTTGACAACTGAATTAACGAGGTTTCTTAACTAGCTGCCCTGCTGGTTAGCCACCTGACTTAACTTGTTGATTAATGAATTAGGCAGCTGGTCAACCAGGTGAGTAAACTAG
>NW_007174616.1:0-706 GCF_000164805.1 Carlito syrichta
AATGTGTATTCTGTGGTCTTTGGATGGAGGGTTCTGTAGGTATCAATTAAGTCCATTTGAGGTTCCGGATCTCCTTGCTGATTTTTTGTCCTGATGATCTGTCTAGGGTTGTGAGTGGTGTATTAAAGTCCCCAGTTATGATGGTGTTAGAGTCAATATCTTTCTTTAGTTTTCCTAGAAGTTGCTTTATGAAAGTTGGCGCACCTATGTTGGGTGCATATGTGTTTAGAATAGATATTTCTTGTTGATGGATTGAGCCTTTTATCATTATATAGTGGCCTTCTGTATCTTTTTTGATTTTTAATAGCTTGAAGGGTATTTTGTCTGAAATTAAGATCACTACTCCTCCTTTCTTTTGTATTCCGTTCGCTTGAAAGTTTGTTTCCCATCCTCTTACTTTGAGTCTGTGGGTGTCCTTTCTAGTGAGGTGAGTCTCTTGAAGGCAATAGATTATTGCCTGATGATATTTTATCCATTTTGCCATTCTATGTCTTTTCAGTGGTGCATTTAATCCATTCACATTTAGGCTAATAATTGAAATGCAAGAGTTGATCCCTGTCATAAGGTTCTTACAGGGTTGTTCCTGTTTGTTTGTTGTCTTTCTTTGGGTTTTGGAGATGGTTCATGTGTGTTTTTAATCTTTTGCCTGTACTCTTGTGAAGAATGCTCTTGTTCTCTTTTCTTTTTCTTCTGTGTTCACTACTTT
>NW_007174617.1:0-398 GCF_000164805.1 Carlito syrichta
GTTGTATTAGTTTACACCCCCACCAACAGTATAGAAGTGTTCCCTTTTCCCTGCATCCTCTCCAGCATCTGTTGTTTTTTGAGTTATTGATGATGGCCATCCTGACTTGAGTTGGGTGGTATCTTAGTGTGCTTTTAATTTGCATTGTTTTGATGACTAGTGAGGCTGAGCATTTTTTCATGTATCTGTTGGCTGCTCATATGTCTTCTTTTGAGAAGGGTCTATTCACATCTTTTGCCCACTTTGTAATGGGGCTGTTTGTTATTTTTCTTTTCAGCACCTTTGCCTGCATAATGAACATTTGTATACCTATTGCTGAAATGTCCCCATGTAGTAAAATTTTAAAAAGAATGATAAATTAAATAAAACACCCTCAGCCTGTCAAGGATTAAAATACA
>NW_007174618.1:0-837 GCF_000164805.1 Carlito syrichta
AGGAAGAACTCTGGAGGGTGAGGGTGCTATGAAAGTAGGCCCTGGACAGCCTCTGTCCTCCCTGCCCTCTCTGTAATGGAGCCTGGGAGGATGCTCCCTCCAGACTCTCTCCCGTCGGATGTCAGCAGCAACTATCATTTGCACCTTGCTGTAAATTATCATACCTGATTGTCAGAGTGAGGCTGAGAAGTGAGTAGGGTAGACAGACTACTATCACTATTGTTACCCCACTTTACAGATGAGGAAGGTGAATCTCAAAGGTGAGGGGATTTTCCCAAAGGCACACAGATAGTAAACAGTCAAACCTGACTGGACCACGTGCTGTGATCTGCATCAGACACCTAGTTCACTGTGCTCTCCCCCTTCCTTACATCCTGTTTCCCTCCACACAAGAGCTGAGAATTCTTCTCAGGCCACCTTATCAGGTCACTCTTTGCTCAAGCTATAATCCCAGGGTAACATAGAAAGACCTTATCTCTAAGATAGATAGATGATAGACAGATAGATAGATAGATAGATAGATAGATAGATAGATAGATAGAAGTCCCAGTTACTCCAGACACCTCTCCCAGACTCCAGATTCCTACGAGGAGAGGAGCTCCTCCTGAGTACCACCTTGCAGTGTGACTCCCCTCCCACTTTCTACCCCCACCAAGGCAGTCACCCCACTACATTTATTTTTAAAATGTCTTTCTTCCTTAAAACATTAACCTTAGCTTACTGTAACTTTTTAACTTACAAACTTATTAATTTTTTAACTTTTCAACTCTTTTGTAATAACAGCTTGTGCCACATGTTTTACAGCTATATAAAAATATTCTGTCTTTATATTTCTAT
>NW_007174619.1:0-787 GCF_000164805.1 Carlito syrichta
GGCATTTACGTCATCAAATGTGTCTTCGGTTATATCCCTTCTT
Organism: Carlito syrichta; assembly: GCF_000164805.1. NCBI lineage: Eukaryota > Metazoa > Chordata > Mammalia > Primates > Tarsiidae > Carlito > Carlito syrichta. Next base: position 44 of record NW_007174619.1, read on the forward strand.
TTCAGATTATTTCACTGTAAATGAACTTAAGAATTATGTATTTTGCTAAATTAAGTGTAAGATTAACTTTAGTAAGGCCTTGTGTTGCTATGCCATGCCACTTTCCAAAGTCCCCATCATGAAATTTCACACTGAATAGGTCATTTTGAGGAAGTTCGTGTGAACATTAGCAAATAATTGTGTTTTTTAAATCTACTGCATAGACAGACATGTCTTCCATGGTTAGCAAATGGGGAAAAGACTATTTCTTTCTATTTAGAGCATGATAGATTTTATCCAATGACTTATACCAATGCTATCTTTTCAGAATTATGTTTTATTACTGTTACATAACGTAGTTTGTTTTCTGTTTCTTTGCTCCTGATGTCAACTTCCACTGAGTTTTATCACTGACCAACAGCTGTCTCTATGGTTTTAATACTGCTCAATTGTGAGTCAGCACAGCTCTGTGTCTTCCTTTCAAATTCAGTTTTCTCAAGTTTTTCGATTAGTTTCTTTTTTTATTGACTGAGTTCTATCATTCTGAATATGAATGAAATAAAATTGCGTGTAGGGCAATAAGTTTTGAAGATACCGGTACCAAAACCTTCCATTTTCCCTCTTACCTTGTGGAAACAAAAATTGGTTTTGGGGCTAAATAACTCTATTCTTCTAAGGCAACAACTAAAATATAAGTTATTACACGAGCTGACCCTTGTACAAGACAGGAGAGCCTGCAATGTTTGAGAGCATCTCACATGAGTG
>NW_007174620.1:0-906 GCF_000164805.1 Carlito syrichta
CCTCTCCATTTGTTGGCACACGTTTGTTTCCCCCCTTACTCCTCTATCTCCCCACTCCCCTCTTCAACCCACCGTCTGCTCCATTCTCTTCCCTCTGCTAACCATATTTTATTTCAGGGAGTAAACCTACAGCCCCACTGCACGGACAGACTCCAAGGCAGTGGGAAGTGGGTTCCAGATTATCCACACACCTGTCAGCGAATACCTGGACCTGCAGATAGATTTTGAATCACAGCTCGACCCTTAAGTAAATTTCAAAACTGCACAAAGGACCACTCACAACCTACAGTGCAACTCCAGAATTGAACAAAGTAAGAGGACATACATAATGAATAGGAGATTGAACAAACAGAAGTAAAACCAATCCCTTTACCCCGAATAACAGAATTAAAGAAGACGGTGACATGGAGGGAAGGAAAAAGTAGAGGGGGGAAAAAACCGCACAAATGAAGAAAAACCAAAAGAAGAATATAGGTCCTACACAGACCCCTGGGAAATCAGACACTGAGAAAACAGATTCTGGAACACAGACAATGAAGAGTCCCCAGAATGACTGGTTACATGCAACAAACCCAGACATCAAGACATTAATGGAGAGAATTTAAAAAATTGAGGAGAGACAAGAAGAAAATAGGAAGGAGCTTTTGTCAGAAATGACAGCAGTAAAGAATACTGTGATGGAAATGAACAACAGATTAATAAGCATGGAAAGCAGAATCAGCCAAGCCGAAGAAAGAATATCAGAGCTCGAAGACCAAAACACAGAACTAACCCAAACTGTCAAAAGCATAGAAAAGAAGCTCAAAAAGACAGAACAAAGCCTGCAAGAGAAGAATGATCACTTCAAGAGACCAAACCTAAGAATAATTGGGCTTCCTGAGGCAGAAAGAGAAATAGAAGCCACGA
>NW_007174621.1:0-709 GCF_000164805.1 Carlito syrichta
CCAGAGCCCCATTAGCAGGTTTCTACCAAGAAGGGAGTCAAAATCATGTATAGAAGAAAACTTTGACATTTTTCTTACTAAATGTATTCTCTCTTTTGTGCAAGCAAGTGGATTTATTCTAATAGTACTCATATTTCCAGAAGACAAGTATGGAATTTACCTGCTATCCATTTTCTATTTTATTTTTGAGAGAAAAACATACTGCACTCAAAATTCACTGGGAGAAATTGAGCTATTTTTGGCAGGGGAAAACAAAGGTCAATTATAACAAATAGATTGTCAAAGCTGTGAGTCCTAAAAGACTGGTTAGACCAATTCTCACTCATAAGTGAACCTTGAACATTTACCTCTATTCTTTTCCTTCCTTCCTGTCTGGGTATATGACTCAGTATGGTATGCCCTGGATTTGCTAAGGCAGCAAACATTCCTAACATGCATTGCCTTTTTTATTTTTCTTTCTTTTTTGGGGGGGGGTGGGGGGAGTCGGATCTCACTCTGTTGCCCAAGCTGGAGTGCAGTGGCATTATCAAAACTCAAAGCAGTCTCAACTTCCTGGGTTCAGGCAATCATTCCGTCTCAGCCCCCCAAGTAGCTGGGACTACTTGCCACCAAACACCAAACACAGTTTTTATTTTATTTTATTTTATTTTATTTTTTGCCTCATCTTGTCTCAAAATCCTGGGCCCAAGCAATCCTCCTATCTCAGCTG
>NW_007174622.1:0-742 GCF_000164805.1 Carlito syrichta
AAATTCTGAGATTGTTCAAAGAAGTGAAAGATGACATTCTGTCTGATTCATTTTTCCATTCTCACTGCTACTGCCTTGGACCCTCTTTATCATGTCAAGGTCATTGTCATGATTAATAATTTTATCCGTGTTCAGTTCCTTCAGATCATCTCTACCTTATTACCAGGCTGACCATAAGAGTCATTTTTAGTGATAAAAGGTCCAATTCACAAGGAAAATACAACTCCCATTAACATTTGTGTGCTGAGTAATCTACATCTAAATAAAGCACAATGGGGCAAGTGTGGTGGCTCAAGCCTGTAATCCCAACACTTTGGGATGCTGAGGTGAGAGGATTACCTGAGTTCAGGGCTTCAAGACCAGCCTGAGCAACTTGGTGAGAACCTGTCTCTATATAAATTTTTAAAAAAAAATTAGCCAGGCGTGGTGGCATGTGCCTGTAGTTCTAGCTACTTGGAAGGCTGAGGCAGAAGGATGGCCTGAGCCCAGCAGTTCAAGGCTGCGATGCCATGAGTATGCTGCTGTACTCAGCCTGGGTGACAGAGTGAGACTCTGACTCGAAAAATAAAATAAATTAATTAATTAAATAAGGCACCATGAATAGATGGTTTCAACCTTTAAGCAACACAATTTTTATGTTACTTAAACCATTTCAGAGAAGAGTGAAAGGATACTAAGCCACAATAATTATAACATATTTAGACCAGTTTCACTTCGAATGTTGATGAAAAATGCCTCATGA
>NW_007174623.1:0-717 GCF_000164805.1 Carlito syrichta
TGTTGGTTGTAGTGTTGCTGCTGCAGTTTGCTTGCATCCAACTTCCATTCATTAGGATTCAGTGGTGACCATGGTTCCCCAAACTTTCCTGATGTGAAAAGCCTTCTTGATTGTTTGAGAGATTTTATTTTAAATTAGTATGAAACAATGCTTCTTCTCTGTACATATTTTTGTGTTCAGTGTCTCTAACATTTAAGAGTCAAATATTTGACAAAAATGTATCAAAAGCATGGTCACTTGGAACTTGCCTGTTTTGAATAGCTATCTGATTAAGAGTACTGACCAGCTGCAGTGGCTCACACTTGTATCTCAGCATTTTGGGAGGCCAAAGTGAGAGGATTCTTGAGCCCAGGAGTTCATGATTAGCCTGGGCAACATAGCGAGATGTTGTTGCTACAAAAAGTAAGCCGAGTGTGGTAGCATGTGCCTGTAGTCCCACAACTCACAAGACTGAGGCAGATGAATCACCTTAGCCCAGGAGGTCAAGCCTGTAGTGTGTATGAAACTGCACATCAGCCTGAGGCACGAAGTAAATTGCTGACTCGAAAAATCGAAGAATATCTAATGGTGATATTTTGGCTATACACATAAATGTCATGCCGTGGCCTTTCCGTGCCCTTTCTAAACACTGAAAAGAGTCACTAATGCCTCACAACTTAATGTTATTACAGTACCAGTTCCAGAACCTCAAGAAGCAATTCACCTTGACTTTTTTTA
>NW_007174624.1:0-725 GCF_000164805.1 Carlito syrichta
CGCTACCGCCACTCAACTCAACTTCAAAAAGTAATGCATAGATAACATCACTTAAATTTTGTATACATTTTTTTTTGGCAACCCTGGTGTACCAGCAAAAATATACAAGAAGGGTTGGAATTTGAAAAGATAATTGACAACAGCACTCCAAAAACAGAAGTTCTTAAGTATAAATCTAACAAAAATGTATCATAGGATGTAATGAGAGCCTCTTGATTTCAACTTCGCAGGTGTGGCTGCTGCTTAACAGTTGCACACATTTGTATTTGAATACATATATGAGCATCTTTAATACACACAATTTTGCCAAATGTCTCATGTGTCATCTCTTATGAGTCGCAAAGTTTGTGTTCTTCAACATAAATATTTCTGACTTTTGGCTGGACACAGTGGCTCGCACCTATAACCCCGGCACTTAGGGAGGCTGAGGCGAGAGGATTGTTTGAGCCCAGGAATTCAAGAAGATTGTAGGCAACACAGGAAGACCTTGACTTTTTGTAAAAGTCAAAAAATTAGCTGGGCACGGTGTTGCATGCCTGTAGTCACAGCAACTCGGGAGGCTGAAGCAGAAGGATCACCTGAGCCCAGGAGGTCAAGGCTACATAAGTCATGATCACATCACTGCCCTGTAGCCTGGGCAAGAGTGAGACTCCATCTCAAAAATACATACGTATCAACCGCTGAAAATAATGCTCAAATGTATGACAAGGCATCTCATCATGTCT
>NW_007174625.1:0-887 GCF_000164805.1 Carlito syrichta
AAAATATCGAAAAGAGTGGAATGAGAATACTTTTTGCATAAAGAAATTATAAATTCTTGAGGTGATACACATCCCAATTGCACTGATTTGATGATTAATCCTTGTATGCATGTATCCAACATCACATGTGCCCCATAAATTTATAAATCTATCATATAATTCATGTACACATAACTAAATATAAAAAAATTAAAAATTGAGGTCTATATCAAATTCAATGTAGTCTAATCAATTAAACAGTATTTAGTCATTATTTAATAGTTTGGGGGTATTTTTTAATTCTGCATGCTCATGGTCTTAAAAATTATTTGTCCTTTAAATGTATTGAAAATTTTAAGTCAGTTATATTGAGAGATATCTGACAGGCTGTTTCGTCAATTTTTTTTTTTTTTTGAGTTGGAGTCTCACTCTGTCGCCCAGACTGGAGTGCAGTGGGCGCTCCCGGCCACCGCAGCCTCGACCTGCTGGACTCCGGCGATCCTTCCGCCTCAGCCTTCCGAGTAGCCGGAATTACAGGTGCGTGCTACCAAGCCTGGCTAATTTTTTGATTTTATTGTAGAGATGAGGACTCGCCTGCCCATGCGGGTCTCGAATCCGCGGGCTCAGGCAATCCACTCACCTCAGCCTCCCCATGGCGCGGGATTACAGGCTGAGCCACCGAGTCCGGCTGTTTTGTCAATTTTAATTGAACAATTTGGATTGTCACAAATGCATACAATGACGTAGCCACTAGAGAGACCATAATATATGATGTTCTAGCACCCTACATTCCTATCACAGTCCATTTCTTCTTTCTAACTTTGGCTTCTGATATTCACTGATCTGTTTTGTGTCTTAATGATTTTATCATTTAGAATTTTAAGTAATTTAATTAAAAAGTTGTTTTT
>NW_007174626.1:0-817 GCF_000164805.1 Carlito syrichta
TAAATTTATAAATCTATCATATAATTCATGTACACATAACTAAATATAAAAAAATTAAAAATTGAGGTCTATATCAAATTCAATGTAGTCTAATCAACTAAACAGTATTTAGTCATTATTTAATAGTTTGGGGGTATTTTTTAATTCTGCATGCTCATGGTCTTAAAAATTATTTGTCCTTTAAATGTATTGAAAATTTTAAGTCAGTTATATTGAGAGATATCTGACAGGCTGTTTCGTCAATTTTTTTTTTTTTTTGAGTTGGAGTCTCACTCTGTCGCCCAGACTGGAGTGCAGTGGGCGCTCCCGGCCACCGCAGCCTCGACCTGCTGGACTCCGGCGATCCTTCCGCCTCAGCCTTCCGAGTAGCCGGAATTACAGGTGCGCGCTACCAAGCCTGGCTAATTTTTTGATTTTATTGTAGAGATGAGGACTCGCCTGCCCATGCGGGTCTCGAATCCGCGGGCTCAGGCAATCCACTCACCTCAGCCTCCCAATGGCGCGGGATTACAGGCTGAGCCACCGAGTCCGGCTGTTTTGTCAATTTTAATTGAACAATTTGGATTGTCACAAATGCATACAATGACGTAGCCACTAGAGAGACCATAATATATGATGTTCTAGCACCCTACATTCCTATCACAGTCCATTTCTTCTTTCTAACTTTGGCTTCTGATATTCACTGATCTGTTTTGTGTCTTAATGATTTTATCATTTAGAATTTTAAGTAATTTAATTAAAAAGTTGTTTTTATGTCTGGCATTCTCTAGTGAACTTACCACTTAAGAATCATTTGTGGGCCAGGCTCAGGGCTCAG
>NW_007174627.1:0-788 GCF_000164805.1 Carlito syrichta
TAGAGTGAGACATTTTTAAAAATTTACCAGACATTCAGGATTTCTGCATTTTGCTCTGGAGAGAGAGACTGTCTCTTTATTTTAAAGCTGTAAACAGACTTATTATTTGCTACTTAGTGAGGAAAAGTCTGTATCACCAAAGCTGTTCTCTGTAGAAACATTCTTGAAAACATAACAAAAACCAGTGTGTCTTGCTCACAAGATATGTGAAAGCATAAGAGACCAATGAGAAAGAAAATTATCTGCTAGCATTATCTACTAGTTCCAATTTTTCTCTATAATTTCTAAAGCTGTTTATTGATTTTTCTCTTCTCTATAGATCATATGTGTCTCATTTTTTGAAAGTCAGGCGATTTTTGACTAGATGTTAGACAATTTTATTGTAGGATTTATTCTGAGGGATTTTGGACTTTCTTTAGATATATAATTCAGTTTTCATGTTTCTTAGAAAAAAATTGGCACTTGGCACTCTAGAGGTTGACTTCTCTACCTCTTGTCCTTCAGAGCAGGCATTACTACAAGTCTAGTATAGCCCAAATACTGATGCTACTGAGGTAATATTCATCTAAATGTTCTTTCTAATATCTATATGGAGACCTTTCCATTTGCACTGACAAAAACATGAAGTATTCCCTGTTCTGTTTGTACGCAGGGAATTCTTTAGACTATTGCTCTCTGATTGTAATTTTCTGGCTTTGAAGAAATTCACATAGGAACAGATTAGAACTCAGTCAAAGGCTCATGGGAACTCTGTGAAGGTTTCTGAATCTCAATTTTCTATAGCTCCT
>NW_007174628.1:0-823 GCF_000164805.1 Carlito syrichta
GTGGGATTTCTGGGTCAAATAATAGCTTTATTTTTAATTTTTTGAGAAACCATTTTACTGTTTTCCTTTTGCCTTCAGAGTTAGAACCCAATATACAACTAGGAGGATAAAACCCATTGGCACGGGATTGTAAATGACAGGGAGGTGAGATCCCAAATAGAATGTGCAATAAAAAGCAAAATCATTAAATTAATACAATACACCTAATCTACAAAAGTTATCAAAATTATGAGTGTAAATTACCAGGATCAGTTCCAAGATTTCCATGTGGCAGGGAGAGTGCATGCTTTGCTTACAGTTTGGGGTCAAAAGGTCAGTTGTTCACGACTTTAAGAATACCACTTTGAAATGCACATGGTAGTGTCTGTTCAGCAAACTCCACATCCCTTTTGTTTTCTTTGTATTTCTTTTTTTAGCTACTAGCGAGCCTCTGGGGAAGCAATATATACAATTAAATATGATCCATCCTGAATATATTTGAATTTTAGAGACAACTGTGATATTTTTAAAAACTCATCTTCCTACTGCTTATTCATTTATTTAATGCCAATTAATATCCCCTTGATGTGTTATTTTTTCATTCTCAGCTGAGGGCGGGCTCAGTAGCGTCGCCTGTCATCCCAGCAGTTTGGGAGGCCAAGGCGACTGGACTGCCTCTGCCTGAGGGTTTGAGAACACCCCAGGCAAATTGGCGAGACCTGATCTCTACAATAAAATTTAAAAATTAGCCAGGGGTGCTAGGGCACCTGCAGTTCTGGGTACCTTGAAGTCTGAGGCAGCAGATCACCATAGCTCAGCAGGTTGACACGGGGTGTCCATGAAA
>NW_007174629.1:0-764 GCF_000164805.1 Carlito syrichta
CTAGGAGGATAACACCCATTGGCACGGGATTGTAAATGACAGGGAGGTGAGATCCCAAATAGAATGTGCAATAAAAAGCAAAATCATTAAATTAATACAATACACCTAATCTACAAAAGTTATCAAAATTATGAGTGTAAATTACCAGGATCAGTTCCAAGATTTCCATGTGGCAGGGAGAGTGCATGCTTTGCTTACAGTTTGGGGTCAAAAGGTCAGTTGTTCACGACTTTAAGAATACCACTTTGAAATGCACATGGTAGTGTCTGTTCAGCAAACTCCACATCCCTTTTGTTTTCTTTGTATTTCTTTTTTTAGCTACTAGCGAGCCTCTGGGGAAGCAATATATACAATTAAATATGATCCATCCTGAATATATTTGAATTTTAGAGACAACTGTGATATTTTTAAAAACTCATCTTCCTACTGCTTATTCATTTATTTAATGCCAATTAATATCCCCTTGATGTGTTATTTTTTCATTCTCAGCTGAGGGCGGGCTCAGTAGCGCTGCCTGTCATCCCAGCAGTTTGGGAGGCCAAGGCGACTGGACTGCCTCTGCCTGAGGGTTTGAGAACACCCCAGGCAAATTGGCGTGACCTGCTCTCTACAATAAAATTTAAAAATTAGCCAGGGGTGCTAGGGCACCTGCAGTTCTGGGTACCTTGAAGTCTGAGGCAGCAGGATCACCATAGCTCAGCAGGTTGACCCGGGGTGTCCATGAGAGTGCCACTGTACTGCAGCCTGGGCTACAGAAAAAGGAC
>NW_007174630.1:0-810 GCF_000164805.1 Carlito syrichta
AGTGCATGCTTTGCTTACAGTTTGGGGTCAAAAAGTCAGTTGTTCACGACTTTAAGAATACCACTTTGAAATGCACATGGTAGTGTCTGTTCAGCAAACTCCACATCCCTTTTGTTTTCTTTGTATTTCTTTTTTTAGCTACTAGCGAGCCTCTGGGGAAGCAATATATACAATTAAATATGATCCATCCTGAATATATTTGAATTTTAGAGACAACTGTGATATTTTTAAAAACTCATCTTCCTACTGCTTATTCATTTATTTAATGCCAATTAATATCCCCTTGATGTGTTATTTTTTCATTCTCAGCTGAGGGCGGGCTCAGTAGCGCCGCCTGTCATCCCAGCAGTTTGGGAGGCCAAGGCGACGGACTGCCTCTGCCTGAGGGTTTGAGAACACCCCAGGCAAATTGGCGTGACCTGCTCTCTACAATAAAATTTAAAAATTAGCCAGGGGTGCTAGGGCACCTGCAGTTCTGGGTACCTTGAAGTCTGAGGCAGCAGGATCACCATAGCTCAGCAGGTTGACACGGGGTGTCCATGAGAGTGCCACTGTACTGCAGCCTGGGCTACAGAAAAGGACTCCAACTCAAAACAATAAATTCTCAGCCAGGCTTGGTGGCTCAGCCTGTAATCCCGCGCCTCTGGGAGTCTGTGGTGAGTGGTTTGCCTGAGCCCGCGGGTTCGAGACCCACCTGGGCAGGCGAGACCTCATCTCTACAATAAAATCAAAAAATTAGCCAGGCTTGGTAGCGCGCACCTGTAATTCCGGCTACTCGGAAGACTGAGGCCGAAGGATCGCTGGAGCCCA
>NW_007174631.1:0-1435 GCF_000164805.1 Carlito syrichta
GAAAATATTTTCTTATTTTTAAAATCTGTGGTAAACAGTTTTCCGCTGTGTGTGTGCGCGCGCACGCACGCGCGCTCCCGTGCATACATGTGTTGCATTTTCTTTATTGATTCATTCATGGTGGACACTTAGATTATTTCCAAGTCTTGACTATTGAAAATAAAGCTGCAATGAGTGTACGAGTGCTGATATTGCTTTTAGATACTAATTTTATTTTAGTTTTTGAATATATATATATATATACCCTAAAGTGGGATTTCTGGGTCAAATAATAGCTTTATTTTTAATTTTTTGAGAAACCATTTTACTGTTTTCCTTTTGCCTTCAGAGTTAGAACCCAATATACAACTAGGAGGATAAAACCCATTGGCACGGGATTGTAAATGACAGGGAGGTGAGATCCCAAATAGAATGTGCAATAAAAAGCAAAATCATTAAATTAATACAATACACCTAATCTACAAAAGTTATCAAAATTATGAGTGTAAATTACCAGGATCAGTTCCAAGATTTCCATGTGGCAGGGAGAGTGCATGCTTTGCTTACAGTTTGGGGTCAAAAGGTCAGTTGTTCACGACTTTAAGAATACCACTTTGAAATGCACATGGTAGTGTCTGTTCAGCAAACTCCACATCCCTTTTGTTTTCTTTGTATTTCTTTTTTTAGCTACTAGCGAGCCTCTGGGGAAGCAATATATACAATTAAATAAGATCCATCCTGAATATATTTGAATTTTAGAGACAACTGTGATATTTTTAAAAACTCATCTTCCTACTGCTTATTCATTTATTTAATGCCAATTAATATCCCCTTGATGTGTTATTTTTTCATTCTCAGCTGAGGGCGGGCTCAGTAGCGCTGCCTGTCATCCCAGCAGTTTGGGAGGCCAAGGCGACTGGACTGCCTCTGCCTGAGGGTTTGAGAACACCCCAGGCAAATTGGCGTGACCTGCTCTCTACAATAAAATTTAAAAATTAGCCAGGGGTGCTAGGGCACCTGCAGTTCTGGGTACCTTGAAGTCTGAGGCAGCAGGATCACCATAGCTCAGCAGGTTGACACGGGGTGTCCATGAGAGTGCCATTGTACTGCAGCCTGGGCTACAGAAAAGGACTCCAACTCAAAACAATAAATTCTCAGCCAGGCTTGGTGGCTCAGCCTGTAATCCCGCGCCTCTGGGAGTCTGTGGTGAGTGGTTTGCCTGAGCCCGCGGGTTCGAGACCCACCTGGGCAGGCGAGACCTCATCTCTACAATAAAATCAAAAAATTAGCCAGGCTTGGTAGCGCGCACCTGTAATTCCGGCTACTCGGAAGACTGAGGCCGAAGGATCGCTGGAGCCCAGCAGATCGAGGCTGCGGTGGCCGGGAGCGGCCACTGCACACCAGTCTGGGCGACAGAGTGAGACTCCAATTCAAAAAAAAAAAAAAATTAAAATTA
>NW_007174631.1:3519-4486 GCF_000164805.1 Carlito syrichta
AATTACTGTTTTCTAAATTGGTTTAGTTTCAACTGTTCAGTTCCATCTACATCCTGTGTTTTTTTAATAATGATAGTCATTACATGTAACTGTAATCTCGTATGATTTTACTCCCATGATGCATAGCATGGCATCTGCTGCTCAGTAGGTACTCACCAAAATTTAACAAATGAGTGACTGAGCAAAATGAATGAACACATGAATGAGTAGAAGCAAAAATAAATGTACATCATAAATAATGATGGGTGCCATGGTTTGAATGTTTGTATCTCCTCCAATATTTATATTGAAACTTAATCCCCAAGGCAATAAAATTGAGGTGATTGAGTCATGAGGCTGGAGCTCTCATGGGTGCGAATAGCAACCTTATCAAAGAGTTTAAAGGAAACATCCTAGGCCCTTTCCAATCACCACCACAAGATGACACAGAAATCAAGGTGCCATCTTGCAATTAGTGAAAGTAGTCTCACCAGAAACTAAATCTGCTGAAACCTGGATCACAAACATCCCAACCTTCACAACTGTGAGAAATACATTTTTATTTTGTATAAGTTACCCAGATTTGGGTATTTTTTAATGGCAGCAGGAAAGTGTAAGGCAGAAATTGGTGAAAAGTGAAGGGTATTGTTATAACAAATAGCTAAAAATATAAAAGCTCCGGCGAGACCTCATCTCTACAGTAAATCAAAAAATTAGCTGGGCATGATAGAGCGTGCCTGTAGTTCCAGCTACTTGGAAGTCTGAGGCAGAAGGATCGCCGGAGCCCAGCAGGTCGAGGCTGCCGTGGCCGGGAGCGACCTGTGCACTCCAGTCTGGGCGACGTGTGAGACACCAACTCAAAAAATTTAAAAAATAAAACAAATAAAAGCTCCTTTAGAACTGGGTAATGGGTAGAGGCTGATCAAGTCTGGGAGTGGATGCTAGAAAGAACCTATATTGCCAAGAATAATTTTTTTTTTTTAGTTAA
>NW_007174632.1:0-931 GCF_000164805.1 Carlito syrichta
TCCCTTTTGTTTTCTTTGTATTTCTTTTTTTAGCTACTAGCGAGCCTCTGGGGAAGCAATATATACAATTAAATAAGATCCATCCTGAATATATTTGAATTTTAGAGACAACTGTGATATTTTTAAAAACTCATCTTCCTACTGCTTATTCATTTATTTAATGCCAATTAATATCCCCTTGATGTGTTATTTTTTCATTCTCAGCTGAGGGCGGGCTCAGTAGCGCTGCCTGTCATCCCAGCAGTTTGGGAGGCCAAGGCGACTGGACTGCCTCTGCCTGAGGGTTTGAGAACACCCCAGGCAAATTGGCGTGACCTGCTCTCTACAATAAAATTTAAAAATTAGCCAGGGGTGCTAGGGCACCTGCAGTTCTGGGTACCTTGAAGTCTGAGGCAGCAGGATCACCATAGCTCAGCAGGTTGACACGGGGTGTCCATGAGAGTGCCACTGTACTGCAGCCTGGGCTACAGAAAAGGACTCCAACTCAAAACAATAAATTCTCAGCCAGGCTTGGTGGCTCAGCCTGTAATCCCGCGCCTCTGGGAGTCTGTGGTGAGTGGTTTGCCTGAGCCCGCGGGTTCGAGACCCACCTGGGCAGGCGAGACCTCATCTCTACAATAAAATCAAAAAATTAGCCAGGCTTGGTAGCGCGCACCTGTAATTCCGGCTACTCGGAAGACTGAGGCCGAAGGATCGCTGGAGCCCAGCAGATCGAGGCTGCGGTGGCCGGGAGCGGCCACTGCACTCCAGTCTGGGCGACAGAGTGAGACTCCAATTCAAAAAAAAAAAAAAATTAAAATTAGATTGTGGTGATTATTGCACAATTTCGTAATAGACTAGAAGCTAAAGTTTTATAATTTAGATGAAAGAATTGTATGGTATGGGCATGCTACTAGACTTTTAAAGCACTTTCAAATATGGAAAACACAAG
>NW_007174633.1:0-810 GCF_000164805.1 Carlito syrichta
CGTGCTAGGGCACCTGCAGTTCTGGGTACCTTGAAGTCTGAGGCAGCAGGATCACCATAGCTCAGCAGGTTGACACGGGGTGTCCATGAGAGTGCCACTGTACTGCAGCCTGGGCTACAGAAAAGGACTCCAACTCAAAACAATAAATTCTCAGCCGGGCTTGGTGGCTCAGCCTGTAATCCCGCGCCTCTGGGAGTCTGCGGTGAGTGGTTTGCCTGAGCCCGCGGGTTCGAGACCCACCTGGGCAGGCGAGACCTCATCTCTACAATAAAATCAAAAAATTAGCCAGGCTTGGTAGCGCGCACCTGTAATTCCGGCTACTCGGAAGACTGAGGCCGAAGGATCGCTGGAGCCCAGCAGATCGAGGCTGCGGTGGCTGGGAGCGGCCACTGCACTCCAGTCTGGGCGACAGAGTGAGACTCCAATTCAAAAAAAAAAAAAAATTAAAATTAGATTGTGGTGATTATTGCACAATTTTGTAAATAGACTAGAAGCTAAAGTTTTAATAATTTAGATGAAAGAATTGTATGGTATGGGCATGCTACTAGACTTTTTAAAGCACTTTCAAAATATGGAAAACACAAGGCACACATCAATTGGGGCATTTACGTCATCAAATGTGTCTTCGGTTATATCCCTTCTTTTCAGATTATTTTCACTGTAAATGAACTTAAGAATTTATTGTATTTTGCTAATTAAGTGTAAGGTTAACTTTAGTAAAGGCCTTGTGTTGCTATGCCATGCCACTTTCCAAGTGCCCATCACGAAATTTCACACTGAATAGTTCATTTTGAGGAAACTTCGTGTGAA
>NW_007174634.1:0-744 GCF_000164805.1 Carlito syrichta
CAGCTTCCACTGAGTTTTTATCACTGACCAACAGCTGTCTCTATGGTTTTAATACTGCTCAATTGTGAGTCAGCACAGCTCTGCGTCTTCCTTTCAAATTCAGTTTTCTCAAGTTTTTCGATTAGTTTCTTTTTTTATTGACTGAGTTCTATCATTCTGAATATGAATGAAATAAAATTGCGTGTAGGGCAATAAGTTTTGAAGATACCGGTACCAAAACCTTCCATTTTCCCTCTTACCTTGTGGAAACAAAAATTGGATATGGGGCTAAATAACTCTATTCTTCTAAGGCAACAACTAAAATATAAGTTATTACACGAGCTGACCCTTGTACAAGACAGGAGAGCCTGCAATGTTTGAGAGCATCTCACATGAGTTTTTATTTTTTTTGGTTTTTTTTTTTATTTTTGAGTTGGAGTCTCACACCTGACTTCATCTCTACAATAAATCAAAAAAATTAGCCGGCCATGGTAGCGTGCACCTGTAGTTCCAGGTTCTTGGAAGGGTGAGACGGAAGAATCACTGGATCCCAGCAGGTCGAGGCTGCAGTATCCGGGAGCGTGCCACTGCACTCCAGTCCGGGCAACAGAGTGAGACTCCAGCTCAAAAAAAAAAAAAAAAATTATAATAATTCAATAGAATGTTTTTAGTGGTAAATTATAAAAATCTACACAAGTAATATTTTAAGAAAGAGAACTAATGGACAAATTATTGGGTAATAGCTGCATTCTGCTTAATTTTGAG
>NW_007174635.1:0-12937 GCF_000164805.1 Carlito syrichta
AGCAAAGAAATATTTGCATTTTGAGAATTCCAAAAAAGGAAGAGATGAGTGAATGCTTAGAAAACCTATTTGATAAAATCATAGCTGAAACTCCCCAAGTCTTAGGAGACATACAGGCATCCAGAAACAGGAAGCTTAAAGGTCTTCAAATAGATTCAACCCCAAAAGACCCTCTCCAAGGTATATTATAGCTAAAGTGTCAAAAGTCAAAGAGAGAATTCTAAAAACAACAAAAGAAAAGCATCAAATAGCATATAAAAGAATCCCCATCAGACTAAAAGCAGATTCCTCAGCAGAAACTTTACTGGTCAGGAGAGTCTGAAATAGAATATTTTAAAATTTGCTAGCCCTGGGCTGGGCACAGGGGCTCAAGCCTATAATTCCAGCACTTTGGGAGGCTGAGGTGAGGGTACAGCCTGAACCCATGTGTTTGATAACAGCCTGGGCAACTTGACTAGACCTCATCTCTACAATAAATTTTAAAAATACCCAGGCATGGTAGTGTGTGCCTGTACTTCTGAATACTTGAAAGGCTGAAGCAGAAGGACTACCTGTACCTGTACCACTGCACTAAATAGGAACCATAAGACCAATCCAATGCTGGGGTGACCATGAGCATGCTACTGCACTCCAGCCTGGGCAACGGAGTGAGACTTCAACTCAAAAATATATATATATATATTGCTAGCCTTGGTGTGGCGGCTTATACCTGTGATCCCAGCACTTTGAGAGACTGAAGCAAAAGGATTGCCTGAGCCTAGGGGTTTAAGATGAGCCTGGTCAACTTGGTAAGACCTCATCCTTATAATAAATAAGATAAATTAGGTGGGTGTGGTAGTGCATGCCTATGATTAACACTACATGGAAAACCAAGACGAAAGGATTGCCTGAGCTCAGCAGATCAAGGCTGCAGTTGTTGTGAGTGTGTCACTGCACTCAAGCCTCGGTGACAGAGTGAGATTCCAACTAAAAAGAAAAAAAAATAGCAAATAAAAAACTAGGCAAGAATACTATATCCAGCAAAGCTATCCTTCAGATCATGAAGTATTTTCTTGCTTACTTTGGAAAATCTTTCCCAAAAAACAAAAATTAAGAGAATTATACCAGCTTTACACTACTATACCAGCTTTACAATAAGTGATTAAAGGAGTTCTACATCTGAAAGCTAAAGGGATGATATCTACCCTCATAAAATCGCACAAAATGCTACAACTCACTGGTAGAACAGATAAACAAAAGAGAAAGAGAAAAGGAGCAAACATTATCCCTACACAAAACCATCAAATTGCAAAGAAAATAAGAAAAAAAACCAAAAAATATACAAAAACATTTTTAAAAAACAAAAGTAAGTACTCACCTATCAATAACAACCTTGAGTATAAATGATTTACATTTCTCAACTAAAAGATATAGACTACCTGAATGGATAAGAAAAAACAAGACCCAACTTTATGCTGCCTACAGAAACTCACTTTACCTGTAAAGACATTCACTGAAAGTGAAGGAATGAAAAAATTATTTCACACAAATGGAATCAAGAAGCATGCAGTAGTACTTACACCAATATCAGGTAAAGTAGATGTAAGTCAAAAAACATAAATAAAGACAAACAAAGCCACATAATGATAAAGGGATTAATTTAGCTGGAAGATATAGCAATTACAAATATCTATGTACCCAATACCACAACACAAATATATCTAAAATAAATATATAAGCAAATATTAGCACAAAAAAGAAAGATAGACCCCATACAATAATAGTTGGGGACTTCAACAGTGCACTTTCAGCATTGGACAGATCATCTAGACAGAAAAACAACATAGAAACATTGACCTTAAATTGCACTGTAGACTAAATGGGATCCAAGAGACACAGAACATTTTACCCCTGAGCTGCAGAATACATGTTCTTCTCATAAGCACATGAAACACTCTTTAGGTTAGACTATGTTAAATCACAAAACAAGTCTCAACAAATTTCTAAAAATTTAAATCATGTCAAGTATCTTCTCAAATAAAATGAGAAATCAATAATGAGGAATTTTGAAAACAGTACAAATACATGGAAATGTACAACTAATGGGTCTATGAAGAAATTAAGAAGGAAGTTAACACATTTCTTGAAACAAATAAAAATAGAAACTTCGTATATCGAAATTCATGAGATACAGCAAAGCAGGGAAATTTAAAGCATTTATTGCTTTAAATTTAATCTACAGGAACTAGAAAAGCAAGAACAAACCCAACTCAAATTTTATTGAAGGAAATAAAGAATAGAAATCCAAGCAGAAAATAAACTTGAGACTAAAAATAGCACAAAAGATGAATGAAATGGATGTTGGTTTATTGAGAAGATAAACAAAATTGAGAAGAAAAAGACCAGAATCAACAAAATAGGAAACCAAAAAGGAGACATTACAACTGATACCACAGAAGTACAAAGGATTATTGGAGACTATCATGAACAGCCATATGCCAGCAAATTAGAAAACCTGGAGGAAATGCATAAATTACTGGACACATATAACCTACAAAGATTGAACCAGAAGAAATAGAAAACCTGAACAAATCAATAAAAAATAAGAAGATTGAAACAGTAATGAAAGTTTCTTAACAAAGAAAACCACAGGAATGGCCATGCCAAAAATTTTGGGAGGGGGGTTGAGTCAGAGTTTCACTCCGTTGCCCAGGCTGGAGTGCAGTGGCACACTCAGGGTCACCCCAGTGTCCACCTACTGGGCTCTGGCGATCCTTCTGCCTCTATCTTCCAAGTAGCTGGAACTACAGGTGTGGGCTACCATGCTCGGTGAATTTTTGATTTATTGTGAAGACAATTCTCACCAAGTTGCCTGAACTGGTCTCGAGCTCACAGTCTCAAGCCATCCACTCGCCTTGGCCTCCCAAAGTGCTGGGATTACAGGTTGAGCCATGGAGCCCAGCTGACATGCCAATTTTATAAGAATAATACAACAAATACAAATCAATAAATGTGACACACCTCATCAACAGAATAAAGGATAAAAACCACATGATCATCTCAATAGACTAGAAAAAGCATTTGATAAAATTCAACACCCTTTCATGATAAAAAAATCTCAAATTATGTAAAGAAGGAAGATACTGCAACACAACAAAAGCCACGAAAGACACAAAACACACAACATACTAAATGGGAAACAGTTGAAAGCTTTTCCTCTACAGATTTGACCAAAACAAGGATACCTACTTTCACCATTCGTATTCAACATAGTCTTAGCCATAGCAATTAAGTGAGAGAAAGGGCATCTGAATTGGCGATAAGGAAGTCAAATTGTCCCTCTTTTAAGATGACATGATTGTATATATGGAAAAACCTAAATAATTCACCAAAAAACTATTATTTTTTTAGTTGGAGTCTCACTCTGTCACCTAAGCTGGAGTGCAAGTGACACAATGCTGCCTTGCTGCAGCCTCAAAATGCTGGGTTCAGGCTATCCTGCCTCAACCACACAAGTAGCTGGGACTACAGATATGTACTCTCACACCTGGAAGTACTTTTTTGTGGATATGAGGTATTCCTATGTTGCCCAGGCTGGCATCTAACAACCAGACTAATACAATTCTCCCTAAGTGCTAGGATTATAGGTGTCTGCCACCACTCCCATCTCAAAAAACTAAAAAATATAACTATGATATGATCCAACAACCTCACTACAAGATATTTTTTCAAAGAAAAATCAATATATTGAAGAGGTATCTGGACCCCAAAGATTATTGTGACATTAGCAATTTTATAGTCAAGATATGGAATCAACCTAAATGCTCATCAACAGAGGAATTGATCAAGAAAATGTTGTATACATACACAGTAGAATACTATTCAGTCAGAAGGCAATCCTGTTATTTGTGGAAACATGGATGAGCCTGGAGGACATTATGTTAAATGAAATAAACCAGCCACAGAAAAATAAATACCATATACTTTCATTCATATGTGGGAGCAAACAAAGTTTAACTCATAGAAGTAGAGAGTAGAATGGGAGTTACCAGATGATGGGGAGGGGAGGGGGAGATTGGTTAGGGGATACAAAATTACAGCTAGATGAGAGAAATAAGTTGTCCTGTCTCATAGCACTGCAGGATGTCAATATGTAATAATTCATCATATGTTTTCAAGAACTAGATAAATTATTTTAATTTTTTCAACACAAAAAAATGATAAATTTTTGAGGTGATGAATATGCAAAGTACTCTGATTTGATCATTATACACTCTATAGGTATTTCAAAACATAACTATCCCATAAACATATACAATATTACATGTCAACTAAAAAGGAAAATAGTCAATTTCCTTCCAGGCTCATCAATCTAAATTCTCTATTCTCAGATCGGGATCCAATACCAGCAGCAGCCCCTGTGAACTTGTTGGAAATGTAAATTTTCACATCTCACAAATTAATAAAAAGTTAGAAACATTACAAAAATTACCAAAATGTGACACAGACACATGAACTTGTTATATGCAAATTGCTAAAAATCAGATAACTAGCCCAATCAAAGGTCAAATTAATAAGTAAGTCCTTTATTAAAGTCAGAGGTCGAGAGGGGTCTCATGCCTCCCAAACTCTTGACAATGAATGAAATTTGTGGGAAATCTTTTTTTTTTTTTTTTTGAGTTGGAGTCTCACTCTGTCGCCCAGACTGGAGTGTAGTGGCCACTCCCAGCCACCGCAGCCTCGACCTGCTGGGCTCTGGTGATCCTTCTACCTCAGCCTTCCAAGTAGCCAGAATTACAGGCATGCGCTACCACGCCCGGCTGATTTTTTTGATTTATTGTAGAGATGAGGTCTCGCTGCCCAGGCGGGTCTTGAACCCGCAGGTTCAGGCAATCCACTCACCTCAGCCTCCTAAAGATGCGGGATTACAGGCTGAGTCACCGAGCCCGGCGGGAAATCTTTATAGGCAAAAGCAATTGGGAAAGTGAGTCATTGCAGAGATAAACACATGAAACACATGTTCTGGGGTTTGACACATAGTATATTTAGATAAGGGGGCACACAGTATACTCAGATAAGGGGGAAACTGTTAGAGCACTGAGTGGGGTGTAGGGCTGTGAGGGTTGTTCATGAGCAAAATTTTAAAATTCTTGTATCAGCCACACAGAAGTTTAGTAACAAGTTAACAACATGAAGACAAGCCACAAAATGGAATTTTACATTTTAAATACAAACTTAGGTTTTATCCAATTCACTGCAAACACTTTAAACATTTCATAAATTATAGCCAAAACACTTTAAACACTTCAAAGTGAGCACATATTGGATAAAACAATGACAATGGAATCGCTTGTCACAGCGTTGTCACACAGCTTCAGCTTGTAAAAATGCAACATCTGTGAAGTACAATAAAGTGCAATGAAACAAGATATGTCTCTAAACTTATCATTTCTGCTCCATTATTTCAGAATTCAGTTCTATTACAGAGCATCATTTAATTCTAGTCACTAGACTGCTCCATTAGAGCAGCTATATTCCATAAACCTTATATTCTATAGAATAAACTCCCTTGTTCACAAGAAAAATTTATACTTGGCCAATTGATATTAAAATGTTCTTAATATTGACTATATGTTGACAATTTAAAAAGATTGTATATCCAGATGAAGTTTCTCTCCACTTTTTAATATCCAAATTGTTTTATCTTCCCCCATTTAACCAGAAAAACTTGAGGATGTTGATAAAGTATCTTAGTCTTATATACATCTATAACTTTAAAATATTTATGTGTATATTTAATATTCAGCTTAGCAGCAGTAACATTTACTCAAAATTAAATGAAACAAAAGGACAGTGCCTTGTAGAAGGCCTACTGCACAATCGTCATTCTAGAATAGTTACCTACTGTTTAAATAATCAGTAACACACAGGAAAGTGCTGTGACAGTATATAGGAAGGACAACAGTTGAGAAAGAAAGAGTACAGAAGAATTTGACTCCATAATTTCTGATTCAAAAGGTGTTTCCCCCTTTTTATGCATTTTAGCTCTTTTCCTCTATGCATGAATGCAGTCCCAGAAAATAAATAAGGAAAGTTGAGTTGTTCATTCCAGTTATTTCTGTTTCCCCAATTTAAATGATTCTTTTGAATAAGACAGCAGAAAATGTGATCCTCGGTTACCTCAGTCATTTTTGTCTTCAGAGGATGAATATAAAACATATATTTCTAAACCAACCTATCTAAAGACATCCAAGATTAAGATAATGAAACATAGATAAAAATACTAAACTTGAGACCTAGCTTAAGAAATGAGTGATGATAAAATGAAACTAAAGATCATAACCTATACCCTGCACTATCCCAATGACTTTATCAAATTAGGCAAAGATAGTAAAATTGTAGCAATGTTTATAGAATGGAGATAACTCTTTTAATATTATGGTTGTCATTTGGGGGAAAAGAGCTTATATTCAGTAATTGAATGGTTGATAGTATTGGGGAATTAGAAGATATTTTTATCTCATCAAATGGATATTTTTATTTCTCTGTCTTAAACCCAAATCTGTTATTCTCATACTTGAATATTGTCCAGATAATTTAATTATGGAGAATTTCACAGAATATCCAACGTGGTTGTCACATTCCTTCCTGCTTCCAGTTTTGATTTTTATTTCTAGCACTAATACAAACAAATCATTTGTGAGACAACATGATATAACATAAGCTGTTTGACACACAGCAAGACAATACTTAGGGCAAATATTCTTGGCTGTTCAGGAAAATACTTGAGCATGTTTATACTTAAAATAATACTGGATAAAAAGAAAATTAAAACCTTTGATTATTATATAGGAGCATTAACAAAATACTGCATCTTTTTTAATATATCGATATTTTAAATTTTGATATTGTGGTGTACAGTTAAGGGTCAGGTATACAAATATGCTTCATTCAGGCCCCTTTGTTGATAACTGGTGTCTCCCCATCTCTAAACAGATGTTTACTACCGTTAGTCCCATCTCCCCCCATAGTTTCCCAACACTGTCAGTCATTTTCTTATAGTAGTGCATTGGATGATCAAGGTCCACTATATGAGTGAGAACAAGTGATACTCAGATCTTTTTTCTGTGAGAGGTCACTTAGTATTATAGACTCTAGCTCCATCCAGGTTACTGCAAAATTCATGATTTTGTTCTTTTTTATGGTTGCACAGTATTCCATCTTGCATATGTACCACATTTTTTAAATTCAGTCCTCTTTTGATGGACAGTGTGGTTGGTTCCAGGTTCTTGCTATTGTGAACAATGCTGCAATAAACATTTGTGTGCAGGTATCTTTTTTATAGAGTGATTTGATTTCGTCAGGGTATATTTCCAGTAGGGGGATTGCAGGGTCATATGGGAGGTTGATGTTTAGAGCTTTTAGGAATCACCACACTGCTTTCCACAGAGGTTGAACTAGTTTACACTCCAACCTTCAAGAGATGAGCGATTACCTCAAGAGGCCTAACCTAAGAGTAATTGGTCTGCCTGAGGCAGAAAGAGAGACAGAGACCATATTGGAACAAACCTTCCATGAGATCATTCAAGAAAACTTCCCTTATCTAATAAATGATGCAAAACTCAAACACAAGAGATCCAGAGAACCCCTGCAAGACAACAAATGAGAAAACCAACTCCTAGACACATAATAATTCGCCTAAACAAAGTAAGCATAAAAGAAAAAATCCTAAAGGCAGCAAGAGAAAAAGATCAGATTACCTACCATGGAAAACCATTTAGAATAGTAGCAAATTTATCTACAGATACCCTGCAGGCTAGGAGAGCTTGGAGACCTATCTTCAAAGTCCTAAAAGATAACCAATTTCAACCAAGAATAACCTACCCTGCCAGATTAAGCTTCATCAGTGAGGGAGAATTAAAATCTTTCCCAGATATCCAATCCCTAAGAACTTATGCTGCCACCAAACCACCTCTACATGAAACACTTAAGAAAGTACTAAACACAGAAGAAAAGGGGAAAAAAGAACAACATTTTTCACAAGAGTACAGGAAAAAGAATAAAATACACATGAACCAACCCCAAACACAAAAGAAAGACAATAAACCAAGTGGAAGAACAACTCTAAAAGAACTCTATGTTAGGGATGAATTCTCACATTTCAATAATTGTCCTGAATGTGAATGTACCACTGAAAAGACATAGAATGGCAAAATGGATAAAATATGACCAGGTAACGATATACTGCCTTCAAGAGATCCATCTCACTAGAAAGGACACGCACAGACTCAAAGTAAGAGGATGGGAAACAAATTTCCAGGTGAATGGAACACAAAAGAAAGGAGGAGTCACAATCCTAATTTCAGACAAAATACCATTTAAGCTATCAAAAATTTAAAAAGATACAGAGGGCCACTACATAATGATAAAAGGTTCACTCCATCAACAAGAAATATCTATCCTAAACATATATGCACCTAACATAGGTGCACCAACTTTTATAAAGCAACTCCTAGGAAAACTAAAGAAAGATATTGACTCTAACACCATCATAACTGGGGACTTTAATACCCCACTCACAACCCTCGACAGATCATCGGGACAAAAAATCAGCAACGAGATTTGGAACCTCAATGTGACTCTGAACCAAACGGACTTAATTGATACCTACAGAACACTCCATCCAAAGACCAGAGGATACACATTCTACTCATCACCACATGGGACGTATTTCAAGATCGACCACATTATCGGCCATAAATCAAGCATAAGCAAATTTAAAAAGACCGAAATTCTACTATGTACTTTCTCAGACCACAGTGGAATAAAAATAAACATTGACACCAACAAGGTCCCCCCAAAACCCACAAAGACATGGACACTAAACAGCATGTTGCTAAACAACTCCTGGATCAATAATGAAATCAAAACGGAGATCAAAAGATACTTGGAAACAAATGAAAATGAAGAAACCTCTTACCAAAATCTCTGGGACGCCTTAAAAGCTGTAGTAAGAGGGGAGTTTATATCCCTACAAACACACATGAAGAAAATGGAAGGAGCACAAATTGATAGCCTAACAAGCCACCTAAGGAAGCTACAAAAGCAAGATCACCAAATACTACATCTTAAATAAGCATAGAGAAAACTATTTAAAATATTTTTAAATGAAAGATAATATTTTTTTAAATAAAAAATAATATTTATTTGATTGTAATTACCTTTTCTGTGAATAGAATTTATCTTTCAGATTTGACAGGACAGCCTACAATAGTTACAACAAAAAGGAAAATATTTAGTTTAAAATAGCTCTTATATTACTTTCAGGTATTACTGCAATGATATTAAGAGCCTCACAATTTATGATCAGATCATGTTCATTCACCCATTGGCATATGTATTCCAAATCATGATGAAATTATTTAAAATGCAAGTGAAAGTGATAATCTCTTCTCTTCTACTTTCAAACATAGTGCAATTTTTAGAATTGATTTTTCTCAGACCAGACACAGCAAACATTTCTCAGTGTGGCAGTATGTATAAAATCATCAGATATACATTTTCATCAAAAGTTTTCTATCATGTGTCTATCTAATACTATATGAATGTATGCATTAAGGGCTTTGTATCTTCATTCTTGTTTCTTATGATAACTAAAACACTTTTTCTATTATTTATCATCTGATCATATAAGTTTTTCTTATATTTTTGTTATACTAAAAATATTGCCAGGCTCGGTGGCTCAGTCTGTATTCCTGCGCCTTTGGGAAGCTGAGTTGAGTGGATTGCCTGAGCCCACGGGTTCGAGACCCACCTGGGCAGTGAGACCTCATCTCTACAATAAATCAAAAAATCAGCCGTGCTTGTTAGCATGTGCCTGTAATTCCAGCTACTTTGAAGACTGAGGCGGAAGCATCACTGGAGCCCAGCAGGTCAAGGCTGCGGTGGCCGGGAGTGGCCACTGCACTCCAATCTGGGTGACAGAGTGAGACTCCAACTCAAACAAAAAAAAAAATGTGGACAGGAATCTTTCATGCATTGTTAAATTAACACCCACACCACAAACCTTAGCAAAATCTTAGCAATAACAATGTTAACAAAACTTAAAAAAACTCACTATAATAAATTAAACATGACCCTAATAAATATTAAACGTATAGATAAGCCTATACCAATAGGTCACTTTGTTCTACCAAAAATATTCTTTAAGAAATTTAAGGCAGAATTATTCTTTTAAAAAATAATTTTAAGTAGATATAAAAAAGCCACAATAAAATAATTATGATCATTTAATTGATTTTTAAATATAACCCAAGTATTCTACCAAATGTTGTCAGTCCTTATAGGAAGTAGTGTGATAAATACTAATTATTATCATTTTACAGATAAAGAATAGAAGCTTAGGATGCTTTACTCACCCAAAGCTATTGTGTCAGTATGGGAAGAATCTGAACTTCTAACCTGGAGCTTTGGCCCCTGAGAAATCATTCATTTAAATGCAGGTTTTCTAGATTTCTAGGGATTGAATATTTGTGAGTTTCAATATTTGCTGTAAAGTAATATATATACTCTGGTTATATATTAAGTGATGTTTAACACACTTGTTACCTGTGGGAGGCCAGCTCCTGCAGACCAGGGTTTCCTGAAGGAGAGATGGAGTCAGCAAAAGAGAGAAAAACTTGGACACCTGACTCTGCTGCAAGCAGGACAAATGCTGTTTATTGTTAGTTCACATCCAGATTATATACTTTTTTTTTTTTTACAAAGAGGTAGTCTTTGGAAATTCTTGGCATCAGACACAATCAGTTAGTTGACCACAGTGGAACAGACAGTATTTTTTGATGTTTCTGCTTGAACCATTATCTAAATCCCAATGATATACTGTCTGCTTCAGTGAATTTTTAAGAATAGATAACTTTCTCTTAAGACATATTGTTTTTCTGCACAACAATGTTTTTGTTCTTTACCAAACTTCATTATACTACTCTATTTATTCTTAATTTCCTTAACTCTTAAACTTATTAATTACATACTAATCATATTAATTATTATTAGACTTTAACCATAATGATGTACTGTTTACTTTCTAAAACTATAACATGAAACGTTTATTTAAGCACAATGAGTTACAAATTATCTTAATGTCTTATCTTTAAAAAATATTATTCTAAACATTAACAATAAATTTTATAAACTCCTAACATTTTCTAATGATTATCATTTCTTAATGTCCATACAAATCTTACTTATTTCTATAACCATTACATTATAAATCACTACCAAGTTCTAAGCACTATAATTGTACATAGATTAGCAAGTCACACTTGTGACTTCACACAGCAATTTGCAACTAGCTGGGGGTAAAACAGCATTCTCAAGGTTTTTTAACCACAAGTTGGCCTGACTAGCTTTCCACAGTGTCACACCTGGTATTTACAATCTGTATCAATTATCTCCTGTTAGGGAGAATGGGCTTCAATGTTTGCAAAACAAAAGGCTCCCGGGCTCAATTTATCTTAGTTACAATCCGCAACCAGAATTATAAGCCTCCTTAACAAAGGGAAGTAAAGCCAAGGGTGCTCTAAAGAAGAGTGTACTTCTAACAAAACAAACCATCCTTTACTAAGCACTACCATTTGGTAAAAATTATTTCTCCCATCTAGAACTCTTTACATCTTCCAACTCCCAGGTTTCCAGTGGCAAGATCGAGAGTGGAGGTAGAAGAAGCAGGAATAACAGCTGCACAGAGTTGCCCTGCACCCTGGGTTCTTTGGCCTTCCAGACCCTGTCAACCTGAAGGCCTCTGAGGCTGGCTCCCAGCTGTTACCCTCTGGCCATTAAGTCTACTTTCCATTGTTTAATAATGAATATGAGGCATTTGTGTGGAGAGAGGAAAAATATATCTGTATCTTGAGTCATTAAATTGCTTCTCTTCTTTTACACTACTAATCACAGACCTTGAAATAGCTCAGCTTCTTGAAGAAAAAAAGGCAACAATTTTATATGTTTTCAAAGTTGGTAGATAATATTAAAAATGTGTTTTCACTAGTAGTGTCATGAAGGATGCACTGCCTAACTTCTCCATCTGATCTCCCTGCTCAACAACTGTTATGGTTTTCACTTCGAGGTGAGGAGTACATGACCTCTTAAATTGCTGTAAAGGACAAGCAAAAGGTAGAGCAACGCCCCTCTAAGTTTCACACTGGGCTAATTAGGTCTCACCATGTTGCTCAGGCTGGTCTTGAACCCCTGAGCTCAGGAAATCCTTCACCTCCACCTCTCAAAGTGCTGGGATTACTGGGTTGAACTATTGCACCTGGCTGACTTTGTTCTTAAGTAATTATTTGATTGTCTTTAATATACTAACTTTGATTGCAATGATCAATATTTGCCAGTAGTGTTTCCAGCAAATTTACAAAATTCTGTCCTGTGAGGTATTTATTTGACTACAGACTATCAGCCAATTTCTCAGCAATATGCATTCACAAATTAGTAGCCACAAATCAGGCCCCATAGTAAGGTATACATTACAAAAATGTGTTAACCATGGACAGATGACTATAAAGTTGCAGTTATTACTGTTTATTGCTTTGATGTACTACAAGGGGAAAAGTGTGATTATTCTTATCAACAACTTTAACAGTTTTAAAGTTGTTTCCTGGAGAATATCACAGTATTTTATTCCACAAGCAAAAAACATACTTCTTTTTGTGATAACTAGCATTTCAGTGAATTAAGTGATAGTAGATTAGGTCAAAGTATGTGTGTGTGTGTGTGTGTGTGTGTGTGTGTGTGTATACTTGACATATTACAATTTATGCTAATTTAAACAGATTTGTATAAAAATTATGAAACCTTACTAATGAGGATGCCCCATCTAACATTTACTTTCAACTACCTGCTGAATATTTGTTTGAGTAGTTTCTCTGAGCAAATCATCCCATCACAAATTATGGAT